>NW_026915762.1:0-115000 GCF_034315485.1 Pezoporus occidentalis | reverse complement strand
GGGATGCAGTGAGGGATGTGGTGCTGAGGGATGCGGTGCCTGCATCGCAGTGCTCGGTGCCGCAGGGGAGCTGCTGCCAGAGGTTTACAGGGTGCAGGCACTGCTGGTTCTACCCAAAGCCCCCATCCTGCTCCTTCCTCCTCTCCCTAGGCCTTTGATCCTTCTCTTTCCTCCTCCTGTCCTTCCTCCTCTCCTTCCTTTCCTTCCCTGTTCCTCCTCCTCTAACTCCTCTCTTCCTCCTCTCCTTCCTCCTCCCAGCCGCTCTTATCCCTGATGCAGCTGCAATTCCCCACTCCTGCTCTCTGGCCTATCCCTGCCCCTTCCCGTGCTCCTCTCATTGCTCTGCCCCATCCCTGCTGCTACCGCCTCTGCTCCTCTTCCAGGGGAGCCGGTTTGGGAGATGCTCTGGGATGCCCCACACTCACCCCATGGGCCCCCGGCCATTGTGTGGGAGCGGGGGGGTGCACACAACCACCCTCCTCCTCCAGCCCCTTCCCTCCACATCCCCATTCCCCTCCGGGAGCGTGAATCCTGGTGCAGGATGCTCAGCCCCTGCTATGGCTTGGGACGGGACGCGGCACCCGCTGGCCCCCCTGTTCCTACGGCAGGGATGCGGGGCCGGGGCAGCCCTTGGGCACGCAGAGGATGCTGCGAGGTTCCTCAGCGCTGGAATGGTCCCAGCCTCGCTTGGATTCGGGCTTCGGGGGTTTAAACAAACCCAAATCCATCCCGAGCAGCTCTCCCAGCCCCAAAGGAGGAGCTGGAGCAGCACAAACCCTTCACGGGCTCAAAAAGGGGCGCCCCGCTGACGGGAACGTCGCGAGCCTGCTCCCGAGGGATGCCGGGACCATCCCAAGCATCCCGGCAGCACGAGAGTCACGATGCCACCAGCGCAGCGCCCACCTCCCTGCTGCTGCTGCTCCTGCCCTGCCTCGGCCCTGCTCCGGACCCACGTCCCCATCAGCTTGGGTTGGAGCTGGGGGACGCGGCCCCAGCCCCTCAGCACCAGCTCAGCCTTTGCCGTCGGTGGAGCCGGATCGGTGCAGAGGGATGGGGTTGGGATCAGCCCCAAGACGGGGCAGTCCCTGGGACACAGCCCGGGGAGGGGGGGGTGAGGCTGAATCATGCCCCAGGAATCTGGGCAAGCGCTGCTTCCCAATGGGAATCACGGGGCAGGAGGCTTGGAGGCCCCGGTGGGACTGGGGCAGGATCACGGCTCTTGAGGCCTCATGGCTTGGAACGGCAGCGTGGAGGCATGGAATGGGTTGGGATGAAGGGAGCTTAAGGCTCCTCCAGTCCAACCCCTGCCATGGCCAGGGACCCCTTCCATAGAGCAGGGTGCTCGGAGCCCCTGTGTCCAAGCTGCCCTTAAGCACTGCCAGGGATGGAGCATCCCAAACCTCTCCCTTCAACCCCTGCCATGGGGAAGAGCTCCCCAAGCTCCCATCAACTCTTCCCTCTTCCTCCTCCTCCCATCCCTGCCTCCCTTGTCCCAAGGCTCCCTGCAGCCCCTTCAGGCCCTGGAGCTGCTCTCAGCTCTCCCCTCCAGGACCCTTCTCTGCTCCAGGCTGCCCCCGGCTCTCATCCTGCCCGAGGTGTGTGTGGGGCAGCAGGGGCAGCGCGGCCTCCTTCCCATGGACACCTCATTGGGAATGGGCTCCCCAGGCAGCTCCAGAGCCTGGCGCCGGGGCAGGGCAGGGACCTGATAGGGGTTGGTGGGAACTGATGGAAAAGTGGCGATGGGATTGATGGGAATTGATGGAAAAGTGGTGATGGGATTGATGGGATTGATGGAAAAGTGGTGATGGGATTGATGGAAAAGTGGTGATGGGATTGATGGGATTGATGGAAAAGTGGTGATTGGGATTGATGGAAAAGTGGTGATGGGATTGATGGGATTGATGGAAAAGTGGTGATTGGGATTGATGGAAAAGTGGTGATGGGATTGATGGGAATTGATGGAGAAGTGGTGATGGGATTGATGGGAATTGATGGAAAAGTGGTGATGGGATTGATGGGAATTGATGGAAAAGTGGCAATGGGATTGATGGGAATTGATGGAAAAGTGGTGATTGGGATTGATGGAAAAGTGGCGATAGAGATTGATGGGAATTGATGGAAAAGTGGTGATGGGATTGATGGGATTGATGGAAAAGTGGTGATTGGGATTGATGGGATTGATGGAAAAGTGGTGATGGGATTGATGGAAAAGTGGTGATGGGATTGATGGGAATTGATGGAAAAGTGGTGATGGGAAGTGATGGGAACTGATGGAAAAGTGGTGATGGGATTGATGGGATTGATGGAAAAGTGGTGATGGGATTGATGGGAATTGATGGAAAAGTGGTGATGGGATTGATGGGATTGATGGAAAAGTGGTGATTGGGATTGATGGAAAAGTGGTGATGGGATTGATGGGATTGATGGAAAAGTTGTGATTGGGATTGATGGGAATTGATGGAAAAGTGGTGATTGGGATTGATGGGATTGATGGAAAAGTGGTGATGGGATTGATGGAAAAGTGGTGATGGGAAGTGATGGGATTGATGGAAAAGTGGTGATTGGGATTGATGGAAAAGTGGCGATAGAGATTGATGGGAATTGATGGAAAAGTGGCGATGGGATTGATGGAAAAGTGGTGATGGGAAGTGATGGGATTGATGGAAAAGTGGTGATTGGGATTGATGGAAAAGTGGCGATAGAGATTGATGGGAATTGATGGAAAAGTGGCGATGGGATTGATGGGAATTGATGGAAAAGTGGTGATTGGGATTGATGGAAAAGTAGCGATGGGGATTGATGGGAATTGATGGAAAAGTGGCAATGGGAAGTGATGGGAATTGATGGAAAAGTGGCGATGGGATTGATGGGAATTGATGGAAAAGTGGTGATTGGGATTGATGGAAAAGTAGCGATGGGGATTGATGGGAATTGATGGAAAAGTGGTGATGGGAAGTGATGGGAATTGATGGAAAAGTGGCGATGGGATTGATGGGAATTGATGGAAAAGTGGTGATTGGGATTGATGGAAAAGTAGCGATGGGGATTGATGGGAATTGATGGAAAAGTGGCAATGGGAAGTGATGGGAATTGATGGAAAAGTGGCGATGGGATTGATGGGAATTGATGGAAAAGTGGTGATTGGGATTGATGGAAAAGTAGCGATGGGGATTGATGGGAATTGATGGAAAAGTGGTGATGGGAAGTGATGGGAATTGATGGAAAAGTGGCGATGGGATTGATGGGAATTGATGGAAAAGTGGTGATTGGGATTGATGGAAAAGTAGCGATGGGGATTGATGGGAATTGATGGAAAAGTGGCAATGGGAAGTGATGGGAATTGATGGAAAAGTGGCGATGGGATTGATGGGAATTGATGGAAAAGTGGCGATGGGATTGATGGGAACTGATGGAAAAGTGGTGATGGGATTGATGGGAATTGATGGAAAAGTGGCAATGGGAAGTGATGGGAATTGATGGAAAAGTGGCGATGGGATTGATGGGAGTTGGTGCAGAAAAGGCACTGGGAGTTGATTGTAATGGCTGACAAAGTGGGAATTGGTAGCAATAGATGGAAAAGCGGCGATGGGAATTCATTGGAATTGGAGCCCAAGAGGGGGTGGATTCGATCAGAACGGGTGCAAAAGCGGCAGGGGGAGTTCATCGGAATTGATGGAAAAGTGGGGTGGGAACTGATGGGAATTGGTGCGGGAACAGCAATGGGGATTGATGGGGATCGATGGAAAAGTGGCCATGGAATTGATGGGAATTGGTGCGGGAACAGTGATGGGGATTGATGGGGATCGATGGAAAAGTGGCCATGGAACTGATGGGAATTGGTGCGGGAACAGCGATGGGGATTGATGGGGATCGATGGAAAAGTGGCCATGGAACTGATGGGAATTGGTGCGGGAACAGCGATGGGGATTGATGGGGATCGATGGAAAAGTGGCCATGGAATTGATGGGAATTGGTGCAGGAACAGAGGTGGGGATCGATGGGGATGGATGGAAAAGTGGCCATGGAATTGATGGGAATTGGTGCGGGAACAGCGATGGGGATCGATGGAAAAGTGGCCATGGAATTGGTGGGAATTGGTGTGGGAACAGCGATGGGGATCGATGGAAAAGTGGCCATGGAATTGGTGGGAATTGGTGTGGGAACAGCGATGGGGATTGATGGGGATCGATGGAAAAGTGGCCATGGAATTGATGGGAATTGGTGCAGGAACAGCGATGGGGATTGATGGGGATCGATGGAAAAGTGGCCATGGAATTGATGGGAATTGGTGCGGGAACAGCGATGGGGATCGATGGAAAAGTGGCCATGGAATTGGTGGGAATTGGTGTGGGAACAGCGATGGGGATTGATGGGGATCGATGGAAAAGTGGCCATGGAATTGATGGGAATTGGTGCGGGAACAGCGATGGGGATTGATGGGGATCGATGGAAAAGAGGCCATGGAATTGATGGGAATTGGTGTGGGAACAGCGATGGGGATCGATGGGGATCGATGGAAAAGTGGTGATGCGAAGTGATGGGAATTGGTGCGGGAACAGCGATGGGGATCGATGGGGATCGATGGAAAAGTGGCCATGGAATTGGTGGGAATTGGTGTGGGAACAGCGATGGGGATCGATGGGGATCGATGGAAAAGTGGCCATGGAATTGGTGGGAATTGGTGTGGGAACAGCGATGGGGATCAATGGAAAAGTGGCCATGGAATTGGTGGGAATTGGTGTGGGAACAGCGATGGGGATCAATGGAAAAGTGGCCATGGAATTGATGGGAATTGGTGCAGGAACAGCGATGGGGATCGATGGAAAAGTGGCCATGGAATTGGTGGGAATTGGTGTGGGAACAGCGATGGGGATCAATGGAAAAGTGGCCATGGAATTGATGGGAATTGGTGCAGGAACAGCGATGGGGATCGATGGAAAAGTGGCCATGGAATTGGTGGGAATTGGTGCGGGAACAGCGATGGGGATTGATGGGGATCGATGGAAAAGTGGCCATGGAATTGGTGGGAATGGCTGGAAAAGTGGCAATGGGGATTTATTGGGATTGGTGCAAAGATTGGTGGGGATTGAGGGGATTGGGGCCGTGGGGATTGAGGGGAAAGCAGCGATGGGGATTGATGGAAAAGTGGCAATGGGGATTTATTGGAATTGGTGCAAAGATTGGTGGGGATTGAGGGGATTGGGGCCATGGGGATTGAGGGGAAAGCAGCGATGGGGATTGATGGAAAAGTGGCAATGGGGATTTATTGGGATTGGTGCAAAGATTGGTGGGGATTGAGGGGATTGGGGCCATGGGGATTGATGGGAATTGATGGGACTGGGGCAAAGGGGGAACGTTGGATCCTCGAGGCCGCTGCAGGAGGTTTCCAAGCAGGCTGCAGACGGGGCAGTGGAGGAATTCCCCACTTCAGCCCCACAGGAGCTTCCCCAGCTGCAGCCTGGGGTCACCGCTGCCCAAGGGGCAGGAGTTTGGGCACCTCAAGCGTAGCAGATCCCAGCGGATGCAGGTTCCCAAGTGCTGCTCCCAGCTCCTGCAGGGAAGTGGGAGCCAGAGCGAGGGCTGCAGCTCCCCAGGGCCCTGCAATGGGGACGGGCAGGGGCAGGGCTGTGCAGCCCCAGAGCCTCAGCCAGGCTCCCATTGGAAGCGGATGCTCCCCATGGAGACGGCTCCATCTCCCCCTCCATGGCAGCGGTTGCCCACCCCAGCATGGCCATGGGCTGGGCACTGAGCTGGTGCAGAGCACGGAATTGGGAGCACTGGGTGGACTGGGCCGGACACTGCAGCTCCTGTGGGTCCCAGTGGAGCCCTTGGCCAGCTCTGCCCCCAAGTCCCTCTCAGCCCTCTGGTGCCTGCCCTCTGCGAGCCGGAGCCGCAGCCTCTTCCCAAACCCCTGCTTTCCCTTTGCCTCTTCATTTCCAGCTCCTCAAATCCATCCCTTGCCCTCGGAGCGTCTCCCTTCCTCTCCTCCTTTGCCTTTCGCTGGGCGCAGGGGGGATTTGGAGCAGGGCCTGGGGGTTTGGGTGGCAGATACGGACGTGGTGAAGGAAGCGCCGTGTTTGCCATGCCTCTGTGGGGCTCACTGATGGGATCTGGTGTGCGTTCCCAATGGGAGTCATCCCACCTCGGCTCACACCGTACCGATGGCTGCAGAGGCATTGCCAGCATCCAGCGCTCCCTGTCCCCTCCTCACAGCACCCAACAACCACAGAGCCATCACCCATCACTCCCTGTCCCCTCCTCACAGCACCCAATGACCACGGAGCCATCACCCATCACTCCCTGTCCCCTCCTCACAGCACCCAATGACCACAGAGCCATCACCCAGCGCTCCCTGTCCCCTCCTCACAGCACCCAACGACCACAGAGCCATCGCCATCACCCATCACTCACTGTCCCCTCCTCACAGCACCCAATGACCACGGAGCCATCACCCATCACTCACTGTCCCCTCCTCACAGCACCCAATGACCACGGAGCCATCGCCATCACCCATCACTCACTGTCCCCTCCTCACAGCACCCAATGACCACAGAGCCATCACCCAGCGCTCCCTGTCCCCTCCTCACAGCACCCAATGACCACGGAGCCATCACCATCACCCATCACTCCCTGTCCCCTCCTCACAGCACCCAGTGACCACAGAGCCATCACCCAGCGCTCCCTGTCCCCTCCTCACAGCACCCAACGACCACAGAGCCATCACCATCACCCATCACTCCCTGTCCCCTCCTCACAGCACCCAATGACCACGGAGCCATCACCATCACCCATCACTCCCTGTCCCCTCCTCACAGCACCCAATGACGGCAGACCCATTGCCATCCCCATCAACCATCACTCACTCTCCCCTCCTCACAGCACCCAACGACTGCAGACCCATCCCCATCTCCATCACTCCCTATCCCCTCCTCAGCACCCAATGACCACAGACCCATCTCCATCCCCATCTCCATCATTCCCTATCCCCCTCCTCAGCACCCAATGACCGCAGACCCATCTCCATCCCCATCTCCATCACTCCCTATCCCCTCACAGCACCCAATGACCGCAGACCCATCTCCATCACTCCCTATCCCCCCCTCACAGCACCCAATGACCGCAGACCCATCTCCATCCCCATCTCCATCACTCCCTATCCCCTCACAGCACCCAATGACCGCAGACCCATCTCCATCCCCATCTCCATCACTCCCTATCCCCTCACAGCACCCAATGACCACAGACCCATCTCCATCACCCATCACTCCCTATCCCCTCCTCACAGCACCCAATGACTGCAGACCCATCTCCATCACTCCCTATCCCCCCCTCACAGCACCCAATGACCACATCCCCATCTCCATCACTCCCTATCCCCTCACAGCACCCAATGACCACGGACCCATCTCCATCACTCCCTATCCCCTCCCAGCACCCAATGACCGCAGAGCCATCTCCATCCCCATCTCCATCACTCCCTATCCCCCCCTCAGCACCCAATGACCGCAGACCCATCTCCATCACTCCCTATCTCCCCCCCTCAGCACCCAATGACCACAGACCCATCTCCATCACCCATCACTCCCTATCCCCTCCTCACAGCACCCAATGACTGCAGACCCATCTCCATCACTCCCTATCCCCCCCTCACAGCACCCAATGACCACATCCCCATCTCCATCACTCCCTATCCCCTCACAGCACCCAATGACCACGGACCCATCTCCATCACTCCCTATCCCCTCCCAGCACCCAATGACCGCAGAGCCATCTCCATCCCCATCTCCATCACTCCCTATCCCCTCACAGCACCCAATGACCGCAGAGCCACCTCCATCACTCCCTACCCCCCCTCAGCACCCAATGACCGCAGAGCCATCTCCATCCCCATCTCCATCACTCCCTATCCCCTCACATCACCCAATGACCGCAGAGCCACCTCCATCCCCACCACCCTGCCCTCCCTGCCGTCCCCCCCGCCCCGTCTCTCACCAGCTTCCTCTGGTTGCTGAGGCAGAAAGTGCAGATCTGCTTGGGCTGGGAGGCATCGGGGTCCCTGCCCGCGGGGCTGCCGGCTCCGTGGTGGTAGAAGGCGGGCGAGGTGAGGCAGGGTTGGCCGTCGCCGCCCGCCTCGCCCAGCAGGAGCACGTTACCGAGGTGCGAGATGTAACTGGAGGCCAGGCGGAGGGTCTCGATCTTGGAGAGCTTCCTGTCGGCCGGCTCGGTGGGGATGAGGGTGCGCAGCGCCGTGAAGGCCGTGTTCACGCTGTTGGTGCGGTCCCGCTCCCGAGCGTTCGCCGTGTGGCGCTGCCGGGGCTCCCGGTGCAGCCGCCCCGTTTTCTTGCCGTGCCGGCGTTTGGCGGCGGTCAGGCCGTAGCCGTCGGTGCCCAGGCGGTAGGGCTTCTCCTCCGAGCCCGAGCTCTCGCTGCCGTTCTCCTCGTCCTCCGACAGCATGATCTCCGGGTACAGGAAGCGGCCGGGAGCCGAGCGCAGCATCGCAAAGGACATGGTGCGGGACGGGGCAGCGCCGAGCCTCAGCTCCGGGCGCTCATGCTGCTGCCCTGGGGATGATCGGGGATGGAGGTGCCGGTGCCCCGGGGATGGAGGTGCCGGTGCCCCGGGGATGGAGGTGCCGGTGCCCCGGGGATGGAGGTGCTGATGGCCCGGGGATGGAGGTGCCGGTGCCCCGGGGATGGAGGTGCCGGTGCCCCGGGGATGGAGGTGCCGGTGCCCCGGGGATGGAGGTGCCGGTGCCCCGGGGATGGAGGTGCCGGTGCCCCGGGGATGGAGGTGCTGCTGCCCCGGGGATGGAGGTGCCGGTGCCCCGGGGATGGAGGTGCCGGTGCCCCGGGGATGGAGGTGCCGGTGCCCCGGGGATGGAGGTGCCGATGGCCCGGGGATGGAGGTACCGGTGCCTCGGGGATGGAGGTGCCGCTGCCCCGGGGATGGAGGTGCTGCTGCCCCGGGGATGGAGGTGCCGATGGCCCGGGGATGGAGGTACCGGTGACCCGGGGATTGAGGTGCTGCTGCCCCGGGGATGGAGGTGCCGCTGCCCCGGGGATGCTCGGTAATGGAGGTACCGGTGCCCGGGGATGGAGGTGCCGGTGCCCCGGGGATGCTTAGGGATGGAGGTACCGGTGCCCCGGGGATGGAGATGCCGCTGCCCCGGGGATGCTCAGGGGTGGAGGTACCGGTGCCCGGGGATGGGGATGCCGCTGCCCCGGGGATGCTCGGGGATGGAGGTACCGATGTCCCGGGGATGGAGGTACCGGTGCTCGGGGATGGAGGTACCGATGTCCCGGGGATGGAGGTGCGGTTGCCGCCGCCGGGGTCCCCGCTCCCCGGCTCCTGCCGGCTCTCTGCGCGCAGAAGGGGTTAAGGGCCGCTCGCAGGCTCCTTCCTCTCCCCACACGTGTGCATCGTAAGACGCGGAGTGTGGCAGGAGCTGGGTTTTATAGCGCAGCAGCGGTCAGCCAGGCCCCTCCTCCGGCTGCTCCGGAGCTCTGGAAGCGGGAGCCCGCAGGCTCACGCCTACCTGAGCTCACCCTCCAGCCCCGGAGGGGATTTAACCCTTCCGGGCTCAGCCAAGCTTTGGCAGAGGGGGGGGAACCGAGGGGCTGCAGCCTCGCGGTGAGGATGAGGAGGGCTGCGCTGCACCCACCGGCCATGGGCCTCGGCGCGGGCAGCATCCGCATCCATCACCTGCACGGGCAGGGTGTGATGGCCCCTGGGGGCACCCAGAGGACCCCACACAGTGTGGGGTGGGGAAGGGGGAAGGAAGGGTCCCCCAGCCCCACATTGCAGCTCGTGGCTGGGGCAGGGATGGGGACAGGGCTGCGGCAGCCCCGGGTTGGGGCTGTGGACACAGGCTCCTGCTCAGGATTGGTGCCTGGCAAAGGGAGCCCCTGAGAGCTCCCTCCCCTCCCCGCAGCAAGAGCAAATCCATCCTCGTGCTGCTGCTGCTGCTGCTGCTGCTGCTGCTAATGGGGCAGAGAGGGAGCGTTAACCCTTGAGGAGCTGCGCGCCCGCCCGCTTCCACCACAGCTCCTGATGTCCCATCCTAATGTCCCACCCCAGAACCCATCCTAATGTCCCATCCCCATAACCCATCCTAATGACCAACCCCATAACCCATCCTAATGTCCCATCCCCATAACCCATCCTAATGTCCCATCCCCATAACCCATCCTAATGTCCCATCCTCATAACCCATCCTAATGTCCCATCCCCATAACCCATCCTAATGTCCCACCCCAGAACCCATCCTAATGACCCACCCCATAACCCATCCTAGTGACCCATCCCCATAACCCATCCTAATGACCCATCCTAATGTCCCATCCCCATAACCTATCCTAATGTCCCATCCCCATAACCCATCCTAATGTCCCATCCTAATGACCCACCCCATAACCCATCCTAATGTCCCATCCCCATAACCCATCCTAATGTCCCACCCCAGAACCCATCCTAATGTCCCACCCCAGAACCCATCCTAATGTCCCACCCCAGAACCCATCCTAATGTCCCATCCTAATGACCCACCCCAGAACCCATCCTAATGTCCCATCCCCATAACCCATCCTAATGTCCCATCCCCATAACCCATCCTAATGACCCACCCCAGAACCCATCCTAATGTCCCATCGCCATAACCCATCCTAATGTCCCATCCCCATAACCCATCCTAAATTCCCATCCCCATAACCCATCCTAATGATCCACCCCAGTACCCATCCCCATAACCCATCCTAATGACCCATCCTAATGACCCACCCCAAAACACATCCTAATGTCCCATCCCCATAACCCGTCCTAATGACCAACCCCATAACCTGTCCTAGTGACCCATCCCCATAACCCATCCTAATGTCCCATCCCCATAACCCATCCTAATGACCCACCCCATAACCCCTCCTAGTGACCCATCCCCATAACCCACTCCATAACCCATCCTAATGACCCACCCCAGAACCCATCCTAATGACCCATCCTAATGACTCACCCCATAACCCACCCCATAACCCACCCCATAACCCACCCCATAACCCATCCTAATGACCCACCCCATAACCCATCCTAATGACCCCCCCCAGAACCCATCCTAATGACCCACCCCAGAACCCATCCTAATGACCCACCCCAGAACCCATCCTAATGACCCACCCCAGAACCCATCCTAAATTCCCATCCCCATAACCCATCCTAATGACCCACCCCATAACCCATCCTAATGACCCACCCCATAACCCATCCTAATGACGCACCCCATAACCCACCCCATAACCCATCCTAATGACCCACCCCATAACCCATCCTAATGACCCACCCCATAACCCACCCCATAACCATCCTAATGACCCACCCCATAACCCACCCCAGAACCCATCCTAATGACCCACCCCAGAACCCATTCTAATGACCCACCCCAGAACCCACCCCATAACCCATCCTAATGTCCCACCCCAGAACCCATCCTAATGACCCATCCCCATAACCCACCCCATAACCCATCCTAATGTCCCATCCTAATGACCCATCCCCATAACCCATCCTAATGACCCACCCCAGAACCCATCCTAATGACCCACCCCAGAACCCATCCTAATGACCCATCCCCATAACCCACCCCATAACCCATCCTAATGACCCACCCCAGAACCCATCCTAAATTCCCATCCCCATAACCCATCCTAATGACCCATCCTAATGACCCACCCCATAACCCATCCTAATGACCCACCCCAGAACCCATCCTAATGACGCACCCCATAGCCCATCCCCACCCCATGCCAAGCCCAGCCCCACTGCAGGTTTAACTTCCCCACCTGCCCCAGCCTGGAGGAGCTGCGGGGCTGCTCAGGACCCAGGCACAGGGCAGGCACCGAGGTTTGATCCGGATGAAGGCCACCGGCCTCCTCCTCCTCAGGACCCCGCAGCATCCCAAGCGCATCCCTAAGGAGCGGGACCAGTGCCTGCCCGGGACCCCATCCCTGCCCGGGGATTGCCCCTGCCCTTGCCCCATCGGCCTCCTGCGAGGGGGACGGGACCGCGGTGGGGCTGCGCCGGCCCCGGTCTCCCCTCCACGTGGACCGGATATTTTCAAGGGAAGGCTCCTGCTGCCAGGAATGTGGGGCCAGGAATGCCCAGGGCCCATCCAAGAACAACTTCCAGGCGGGGAGGCCGAGTTGGTGACGGCAGCTCCCGGCCCCACGGGCACCTGGAGGGGATTGGGGCTGCCCTGGACCAAGCAGGGCTGGGGAAAGGGGGGACACGAGGACACGGATACGGGGATCCCGCTGTGGGGAATAACCCCAGGCGCCTGCATCCCGATGGGAGCTGCCAGAGCCGAGCCCACGGGCTCAGCTCCAGCAGGGCTATGGGGTTTGCTCCGTGCTATGGGACGAGGGCATGGAGCCCATCCTGCCCCGATCCCGATGGGGTGCTCGCATCCTGCGCTGACGCCGTGGGGGTGATGGATGGGTCCAGGCCCGGCCTTCCCGGGGCTCCTGCTGCTTCCCCTCCTTGTGTGCAGGGTGTTTATGGGGACCAGATGGAGCCGTGTGGGGCACAGGTCGCTTCACACCTCCGTCCCATGGGGTGCAACTGGGGATGGGGTCTCTGCTTCCCGAGGGCAGCGGGGAGAGGCTGCAGGGGGGCAGGACCCCACCATCAGGTCCTGTCTGCCCTCATGTAGCTGCTCAGAGCCATGGGGCTGTGGGACCCATGGCCATGTGTGGGTCCCATGGCCATGTGTGGGTCCCATGGCCATGTGTGGTGACCAAAGCCATGGGGCTGTGGGTCCCATGGCCATGTGTGGTACCCAAAGCCATGGGGCTGTGGGACCCATGGCCATGTGTGGGACCCATGGCCATGTGTGGGTCCCATGGCCATGTGTGGTACCCAAAGCCATGGAGCTGTGGGTCCCGTGGCCATGTGTGGGTCCCATGGCCATGTGTGGTACCCAAAGCCATGGAGCTGTGGGTCCCGTGGCCATGTGTGGGCCCCATGGCCATGTGTGGTACCCAAAGCCATGGGGCTGTGGGACCCATTGCCATGTGTGGAACCCAAAGCCATGGAGCTGTGGGTCCCGTGGCCATGTGTGGTGACCAAAGCCATGGGGCTGTGGGACCCATTGCCATGTGTGGTACTCAAAGCCATGGGGCTGTGGGTCCCATGGCCATGTGTGGTACCCAAAGCCATGGGGCTGTGGGACCCATTGCCATGTGTGGAACCCAAAGCCATGGAGCTGTGGGTCCCGTGGCCATGTGTGGGACCCATGGCCATGTGTGGTACCAAAGCCATGGGGCTGTGGGTCCCATGGCCATGTGTGGTACCCAAAGCCATGGGGCTGTGGGACCCATTGCCATGTGTGGAACCCAAAGCCATGGAGCTGTGGGTCCCGTGGCCATGTGTGGGTCCCATGCCCATGTGTGGGTCCCATGGCCATGTGTGGTACCCAAGCCATGGAGCTGTGGGACCCATGGCCATGTGTGGTACCCAAAGCCATGGGGCTGTGGGTCCCATTGCCATGTGTGGTACCAAAGCCATGGGGCTGTGGGACCCATGGCCATGTGTGGAACCCAAAGCCATGGAGCTGTGGGTCCCGTGGCCATGTGTGGGTCCCATGGCCATGTGTGGTACCAAAGCCATGGAGCTGTGGGTCCCATGGCCATGTGTGGGTCCCATGGCCATGTGTGGGTCCCATGGCCATGTGTGGTACCCAAAGCCATGGAGCTGTGGGTCCCATGGCCATGTGTGGGTCCCATGGCCATGTGTGGGTCCCATGGCCATGTGTGGTACCCAAAGCCATGGGGCTGTGGGACCCATGGCCATGTGTGGTACCCAAAGCCATGGAGCTGTGGGACCCATGGCCATGTGTGGGTCCCATGGCCATCTTTGGTGACCAAAGCCATGGGGCTATGGGTCCCATGGCCATGTGTGGGTCCCATGGCCATGTGTGGGTCCCATGGCCACGTGCAGAGCCCCATCCTGGCGCTCCCATCTCCATCCCTGTGTGGTACCAAGGCATCCGGGGTGGGGGGGGGGCTTGGGGCATCCTCGCTGCCCTGCAGATGGGCCCCGAGGCTGCAGAAGGGAGGACATCACCTTCCCCAAGTGCCTTTGACCCCCCCGTCCGCCTGCAGTGGTGCCCCTCACACCCTTGCCCCTCTGCTTCCCCCCCCAGGACATCCGCAACACGGTGGGCAACATCCCCATGGAGTGGTACCAGGACTTCCCCCACATCGGCTACGACCTGGAGGGCAGGAGGATCTACAAACCCCTCCGGAGCAAGGACGAGCTGGACCTGTTCCTGGAGAAGATGGAGAACCCCGACTACTGGTGAGCGCCTGGGGAACGGGGCCCACGGAGCTCCGGGTGCCCCCCGGGCGTGCTCAGCCCCACGCCGCCCCGCAGGAGGACGGTGCAGGACAGGAGGACGGGCGCAGACCTGAAGCTGAGCGACGAGGAGGTGGCGTTGGTGCAGCGGCTGCAGAAGGGGCACTTTGGGGACGTCCACTTCGACCCCTACGAGGTGGGGCCAGGGCCGTGCTCCCGCTGCCGCCATGGGGCTGCCCCACGGCGGGCAGCAGCCGCAGCGTCCCTCTGCCTCCGTCTGTGTCCTCCCCAGCCCGCCGTGGACTTCTTCACGCACGAGGTGATGCTGCACCCGGTGACCAACCGCCCCGCCGACAAGAGGAGCTTCATCCCCTCGCTCATCGAGAAGGAGAAGGTGATGGACACGGCCCTGTGCCGTGCTCCGCGCCCCAGCGGGCTGCAGGAGCCTCCGGTTCCTCCCTGCCCCACATCCCCGCCCCACCTCCTCCCCAAGCCTGCCGCCTCCCTGCCCCACAGGTCTCCAAGCTGGTCCATGCCATCAAGATGGGCTGGATCAAGCCTCGGAAGCCCAAGGACGAGACGCCCACCTACTACGACCTCTGGGCGCACGAGGATCCCAACTCCATCCTGGGCCGCCACAAGATGCACGTCCCAGCCCCTAAGATGAAGCTGCCCGGGCACGAGGAGTCCTACAACCCCCCTCCCGAGTACCTGCTCAGCGAGGAGGAGGTGTGGGGAAGCGGGGGGACCGGGGCAGCGGGGTGATGCTGGGATGCAGGCATGGGGGGTTTGGGATGTGCTTTGGAAGGGCACCCAAGGGACCAGATCCGGCGGAGACCTCGTGAAGGGAGCAAAGGATGCTCAGGCTTGAATGGGATGAGGAGTGGGGGCAACAGCAGGGAACGGGGTCCAGGGTGAAGGCGCTGCCGCTGCGGGACCCATCCTGCACCCGGAGGGAGGCGGCGCATCCCCATGGGGCTGAGGTTTGGGGTGGTGGTGGTGGGGGGGGGCTCCGGGGCTTGGAAGCAGGGCAGGGCGGCCCCGGGGGTGCCTCTGCCCCACTGACGGGGTCCCCCCGCCCCACAGAGGCTGGCGTGGGAGCAGCAGGAGCCGGCGGAGCGGAGGCTGAGCCTGGTGCCGCAGCGGCACCGCAGCCTGCGGGCAGTGCCCGCGTTCCCCCGCTTCATCCACGAGCGCTTCGAGCGCTGCCTCGACCTCTACCTCTGCCCGCGCCAGAGGAGGATGAGGGTGAGGGGCCTGGGGGGCAGCGGGGGGGGCTCCGGGATCGGCTCCAGCACCTGGGGGCACCAAGGGGGCAGGGACGGATCCTGGCGCCCAGAACCCAGCACCCAACCCCTGCTCCTGGTGCCCAGCACCTGCACCCAGCACCCAGCCCCTGCTCCTGGTGCCCAGCACCCAGCACCCAGCCCCTGCTCCTGGTGCCCAGCACCCAGCACCCAACCCCTGCTCCTGGTGCCCAGCACCCAACCCCTGCTCCTGGTGCCCTGCACCCAACCCCTGCTCCTGGTGCCCTGCACCTGCACCCAACCCCTGCTCCTTGTGCCCAGCACCCAGCACCCAACCCCTGCTCCTGGTGCCCATCACCTGCACCCAACCCCTGCTCCTGGTGCCCAGCACCCAGCACCCAACCCCTGCTCCTGGTGCCCATCACCTGCACCCAACCCCTGCTCCTGGTGCCCTGCACCTGCACCCATCCCCTGCTCCTTGTGCCCATCACCTGCACCCATCCCCTGCTCCTTGTGCCCAGCACCCAGCACCCAACCCCTGCTCCTGGTGCCCAGTACCTGCACCCAACCCCTGCTCCTGGTGCCCTGCACCTGCACCCAACCCCTGCTCCTGGTGCCCATCACCTGCACCCTGCACCCAACCCCTGCTCCTGGTGCCCATCACCTGCACCCAGCCCCTGCTCCTGGTGCCCATCACCTGCACCCAGCACCCAACCCCTGCTCCTGGTGCCCAGCACCCAGCACCCAACCCCTGCTCCTGGTGCCCAGCACCCAGCACCTGCACCCAGCCCCTGCTCCTGGTGCCCATCACCTGCACCCAACCCCTGCTCCTGGTGCCCTGCACCCAACCCCTGCTCCTGGTGCCCATCACCTGCACCCAACCCCTGCTCCTGGTGCCCTGCACCTGCACCCAACCCCTGCTCCTGGTGCCCTGCACCCAGCACCCAACCCCTGCTCCTGGTGCCCATCACCTGCACCCAGCACCCAACCCCTGCTCCTGGTGCCCTGCACCCAGCACCCAACCCCTGATCCTGGTGCCCAGCACCCAACCCCTGCTCCTGGTGCCCTTCACCCAGCACCCAGCCCCTGCTCCTGGTGCCCAGCACCTGCACCCAACCCCTGCTCCTGGTGCCCTGCACCCAACCCCTGCTCCTGGTGCCCATCTCCTGCACCCAACCCCTGCTCCTGGTGCCCTGCACCCAGCCCCTGCTCCTGGCGCCCATCACCTGCACCCAACCCCTGCTCCTGGTGCCCTGCACCCAACCCCTGCTCCTGGTGCCCATCTCCTGCACCCAACCCCTGCTCCTGGTGCCCTGCACCTGCACCCAACCCCTGCTCCTGGTGCCCAGCACCCAACCCCTGCTCCTGGTGCCCTGCACCTGCACCCAACCCCTGCTCCTGGTGCCCATCACCTGCACCCAACCCCTGCTCCTGGTGCCCTGCACCTGCACCCAACCCCTGCTCCTGGTGCCCATCACCTGCACCCAACCCCTGCTCCTGGTGCCCATCACCTGCACCCAACCCCTGCTCCTGGTGCCCTGCACCTGCACCCAACCCCTGCTCCTGGTGCCCATCACCTGCACCCAACCCCTGCTCCTGGTGCCCATCACCTGCACCCAGCCCCTGCTACTGGTGCCCTGCACCCAACCCCTGCTCCTGGTGCCCTGCACCCAACCCCTGCTCCTGGTGCCCTGCACCCAGCACCCAACCCCTGCTCCTGGTGCCCAGCACCTGCACCCAGCACCCAACCCCTGCTCCTGGTGCCCTGCACCCAACCCCTGCTCCTGGTGCCCATCTCCTGCACCCAACCCCTGCTCCTGGTGCCCTGCACCCAGCACCCAACCCCTGCTCCTGGTGCCCTGCACCCAACCCCTGCTCCTGGTGCCCAGCAGCTGCACCCAGCCCCTGCTCCTGGTGCCCAGCACCCAGCACCCAACCCCTGCTCCTGGTGCCCTGCACCTGCACCCAACCCCTGCTCCTGGTGCCCATCTCCTGCACCCAACCCCTGCTCCTGGTGCCCAGCACCCAGCACCCAGCCCCTGCTCCTGGTGCCCATCACCTGCACCCAACCCCTGCTCCTGGTGCCCTGCACCCAGCACCCAACCCCTGCTCCTGGTGCCCAGCACCCAGCACCCAGCCCCTGCTCCTGGTGCCCATCACCTGCACCCAACCCCTGCTCCTGGTGCCCAGCACCTGCACCCAGCACCCAACCCCTGCTCCTGGTACCCAGCACCCAGCACCCAACCCCTGCTCCTGGTGCCCTGCACCTGCACCCAGCACCCAACCCCTGCTCCTGGTGCCCTGCACCCAGCACCCAACCCCTGCTCCTGGTGCCCATCACCTCCCCTCAGCACCGGTCCCAGCGCCGCTCCTGAGCTGGGATCAGGGACGTGCCCACACGTCCATGACCCCTCTCCTGTGCTCCCATCCTGCTCTTGGTGCCCTGCCCTCGTGCTCTCCAGCCCCAGCCTGCCCGGGGCGCGCAGGGCACCCACCCCGGGGTGCTGAGCTGCGGCCCGGGTGCCTCTCCCTCTCCCAGGTCAACGTGGATCCGGAGGATCTCATCCCCAAGCTGCCCAAACCCCGGGATCTGCAGCCCTTCCCCACCACCCAGGCCCTGGTGAGTGGGTGCACGGGGCTGGGGCTCGCTCCGGGGACCCATGGGTGCCCTCACCCACGTCCTGCTCCTGCCTCCATCCCCAGGTGTACCGCGGGCACACGAGCCTGGTGCGCTGCCTCAGCATCAGTCCCAGCGGGCAGTGGCTGGTGTCAGGTAAGGATGGGACCCCCACACAGGGCCGGGTGCTCCCGGAGCTGGGGCTGCTCCAGGGCCTGAAGGGGATGCGGGGAACCTTGGGACAAGGGAGGCAGGGATGGGAGGAGGAGGAAGAGGGAAGAGTTGATGGGAGCTTGGGGAGTTCTTCCCCATGGAAGGGGTTGAAGGGAGAGGTTTGGGATGCTCCATCCCTGGCAGTGCTCAAGGGCAGCTTGGACACAGGGGCTCGGAGCACCCTGCTCCAGGGGAAGGGGTCCCTGGGGGGGGTTCCTGCTCCGGTGCTGCCCGAGCAAGGCGCAGATCCCGGTGTGGGGCTGGCAGTGGGGCTGAGCTCAGGCGTTAAAAATAACCCCATGGGAGAAGGCAGGGATGGGAGCAGCGGCTCCGGCTGAAGACGGGGCGGTGGAGCCAGCACGGGAGCTGCAGGGACCGCGGGATGCAGCTGCAGGATGGGGCCCGTGCCCTGGCACCAGCCTCCCCCCCCCACCTCCCTGCATCACATCGAGCCTGGTGCGGAGGAGCTGCTGTGTGGGGCAGAGCCGTGGGGCGCGGAGCTGCTCTGCCTCAGGCCCTGCCCCGGTGCCCCCAGGCTCCGACGACGGCTCCGTGCGGTTCTGGGAGGTGAGCACCGCCCGCTGCGTGTGGGCCCTGTCCGTCGGGGCCGTGGTGAAGAGCCTCGCCTGGAACCCCAACCCCTCCATCTGCTTGGTGGCCATCGCCGTGTGAGTGTCCCCACAGCACCCACAATGCCCACAGCACCCACAGCATCCACAGCATCCACAGCACCCACAGCATCCACAGCACCCACAGCACCCACAGCACCCACAGCATCCACAGCACCCACAGCACCCACAGCATCCACAGCATCCACAGCATCCACAGCGCCCACAGCATCCACAGCATCCACAGCATCAACAGCACCCACAGCATCCACAGTGCCCACAGCATCCACAGCGTCCATAGCACCCACAGCACCCACAGCATCCACAGCGCCCACAGCAGCCACAGCACCCACAGCACCCACAGCCCCCACAGCACCCACAGCCCCCACAGCACCCACAGCACCCACAGCACCCATAGCACCCACAGCATCAACAGCATCCACAGCACCCACAGCATCCACAGCATCCACAGCGCCCACAGCACTCACAACACCCACAGCATCCACAGCATCCACAGCATCCACAGCACCCACAGCATCCACAGCGCCCGCAGCACCCACAGCACCCGCATTACCCACAGCATCCGCAGCATCCACAGCACCCGCAGCATCCACAGCATCCACAACGCCAACAGCATCCACAGCACCCACAGCACCCACAGCAACAACAGCACCCACAGCACCCACAGCACCCACAGCATCCACAGCATCCACAATGCCAACAGCATCCACAGCATCCACAGCGCCCACAGCATCCACAGCATCCACAGCACCCACAGGATCCACAGCATCCACAGCGCCCACAGCGCCCACAGCGCCCACAGCACCCACAGCGCCCACAGCACCCACAGCACCCACAGCATCCACAGCGCCAACAGCATCCACAGCATCCACAGCATCCACAGCACCCACAGCGCCCGCAGCGCCCACAGCATCCACAGCATCCACAGCATCCACAGCATCCACAGCACCCACAGCATCCACAGCACCCACAGCATCCACAGCACCCACAGCACCCACAGCGCCCGCAGCGCCCGCAGCATCCACAGCGCCCACAGCATCCACAGCACCCACAGCACCCACAGCACCCACAGCGCCCACAGCACCCACAGCATCCACAGCGCCCACAGCACCCACAGCGCCCACAGCACCCACAGCATCCACAGCGCCCGCAGCGCCCACAGCATCCACAGCGCCCACAGCATCCACAGCATCCACAGCATCCACAGCATCCACAGCATCCACAGCACCCACAGCATCCACAGCATCCACAGCATCCACAGCGCCCACAGCATCCACAGCACCCACAGCACCCACAGCACCCACAGCATCCGCAGCATCCACAGCACCCACAGCATCCACAGCATCCACAACGCCAACAGCATCCACAGCACCCACAGCACCCACAGCAACAACAGCACCCACAGCACCCACAGCACCCACAGCATCCACAGCATCCACAATGCCAACAGCATCCACAGCATCCACAGCACCCACAGCACCCACAGCATCCACAGCGCCCACAGCACCCACAGCACCCACAGCTGGAGGGGGGGGGGTGTTCCCCGTGCCGGAGCCTGCCCAAGGGGCACCTCCAGGCTGGTGCCGCCCCACAGCATCAATGGGGATCGCTGGGACCCTGCCTTTGGTGGCCTCATCCCCCTGGGGGTGACGGCTCAGGGGCACCTGTGTGGAGCTGGCACCCGGGGACGTGGGTTTGATGCTTTCCCCACCTCAGGGGTTCCATCAGTCCATGCCCCGGGCACTGCCCCCCATCCCCAGTGCCCCACGGGGTGTTCGGGCTATGGAAGGAGCTGACTCCTCGCAGAGCCCCACATCCCCCCCCATTGCCCGTGGGGCCATCCCACGGCTTGCAGAGGGGTTTCCATCTCCTCACCCGCATCCTTTTCCCCCCCTCCGGCTCCGCAGGGAGCAGTCGGTGCTGCTGGTGAACCCCTGCCTGGGGGACAAGCTCCTCTATGGGGCCACGGACCAGGTCCTGGCCTCCTTCGTGCCCCCCGAGGAGGAACGGCTCCAGCCGGTGCAGTGGGTGACGGCCAGCGCGGAGGAGCAGAGCCGAGGCATCCGCCTGCTGGTGCAGCACACCAAGGTGGGCACGGGGCCGCGGGTGGCGGGTGGCGGGCGCTATGGGGCTGCCCCACTGAGAGCCCCATCCCGCAGGCGGTGAAGCAGCTCACGTGGCACGGCAAAGGGGATTACTTCGCCAGCGTCGTGGAGGACAACGGCGGCATGCAGGTGCTCATCCACCAGAGCAGCAAGCGTTGGAGCCAGAGCCCCTTCCGTCGCGGCAAGGGGCTGGTGCAGTGCGTGCTCTTCCACCCCGTCCGGCCCTATTTCTTCGTGGCCACGCAGCGCTACGTCCGCGTCTACAACCTGCTCAAGCAGGAGCTCACCAAGAAGCTCATGAGCAACTGCAAGTGGGTGTCCAGCATGGCCATCCACCCCGGGGGTAGGTGCCGGGGCGGTGTGGGGTGCAGGCAGGACAATGGGGGGGGTTTCGGGTACCGGATGAGCCCCAGTTGCTTCGTACAGGTGACAACATCATCTGTGGGAGCTACGACAGCAAACTGGCCTGGTTCGACCTGGACCTCTCCACCAGACCCTACCAGCTGCTGAGGTGAGCCCGTGGCTCCCCATTGACACCCACCCCACCCACCCAGTACCCTGAGGCCTCTTCCCTCTCCTCGGGGGGGGATGGAGCAGGATGGAGCCCATCGGGGCGCTGCCCTGGTGCTGGTGCCTCGTGTGCTGGGCTGGGGACGGGGACCAGAGGTCAGCGGGGCTTGGAGATGCCTGGGAAGCTGCAGCATCCAGCACCCTGCACTCAACACCTAGCACCATGCACCCTGCACCCTGCACCCTGCACCCTGCATCCAGCACCCTGCACCCAGCACCCGGCACCCTGCACCCAGCACCCTGCACCCAGCACCCAGCTCCCAGCACCCTGCACCCAGCTCTCTGCACCCAGCACCCTGCACCCAGCTCCCAGCACCCTGCACCCAGCTCCCAGCACCCTGCACCCAGCTCCCTGCACCCAGTTCTCTGCACCCTGCACCCAGCACCCTGCACCCAGCTCCCAACAACCCAGCACCCTGCACCCAGCTCCCAGCACCCAGCTCCCAGCACCCAGCACCCTGCACCCAGCTCCCAGCACCCTGCACCCAGCACCCAGCACCCAGCTCCCAGCACCCTGCACCCAGCTCCCAACACCCAGCTCCCAGCACCCTTCACCCAGCTCCCAGCACCCAGCACCCTGCACCCAGCTCCCAACACCCAGCACCCAGCTCCCAGCACCCAGCTCCCAACACCCAGCACCCAACACCCTGAACCCAGCACCCAGCTCCCAGCACCCAGCACCCTGCACCCAGCACCCAGCTCCCAGCACCCTTCACCCAGCTCCCAGCACCCAGCACCCTGCACCCAGCTCCCAGCACCCTGCACCCAGCACCCAGCACTCTGCACCCATCACCCTGCACCCAGCTCCCAGCACTCTGCACCCATCACCCTGCACCCAGCTCCCAGCACCGGCTTCCAGCACCGGCACCCAGCACCCAGCTCCCAGCACCCAGCACCCAGGCTGCAGCAGCAGCAGCAGCAGCAACGCTGCTGTCAATGGGGAGGCTGGAGCAGAGAAGGCTCCTGAAGGGGAGAGCTGAGAGCAGCCCCAGGGCATGAAGGGGCTGCGGGGAGCCTTGGGACAAGGGAGGCAGGGATGGGAGGAGGAGGAAGAGGGAAGAGTTGATGGGAGCTTGGGGAGTTCTTCCCCATGGCAGGGGTTGAAGGGAGAGGTTTGGGATGCTCCATCCCTGGCAGTGCCCAAGGGCAGCTTGGACACAGGGGCTCGGAGCACCCTGCTCCAGGGGAAGGGGTCCCTGCTCCCTGGAGGAGCCTCAAGGTCCCTTTGCACCCAAGCCATTCCCTGATGGAGAGCAGAGCCGGGTCCACGGGCGCAGGGGCAGATCCTCCATCCCCTGCCCTTGTCCTTGTCCTCGTCCCCATGCCCTGGCCCTGCAGGCACCACAAGCGAGCCCTGCGGAGCGTGGCCTTCCACAAGCGGTACCCGCTCTTCGCCTCGGCCTCAGACGACGGCACCGTCATCGTGTGCCACGGGATGGTCTACAAGTACGTGTGGGGCTGGGGCTGGGGGATGAACCCCAAACCCCACAGCCGTGGGTCAGGGGTGGCCTTGGCAGTGCTGGGGTTAGACCTGAGGAGCCTAAAGGGCTTTTCCGCCCCGGTTCGTGCTCCATCCCTGAGCATCCTCCTCATCCTCATCCTCCTCCTCCTCCGCAGCGACCTCCTGCAGAACCCATTGCTGGTGCCCGTCAAGGTGCTCAAGGGCCACGTGCCAACGCTGGATTTGGGGGTCCTGGACGTGCTCTTCCACCCCACACAGCCCTGGGTCTTCTCCTCCGGCGCCGACGGCACCATCCGGCTCTACACGTAGCTGCTGCCCGGCGCCAGCATCCCGGCACGGTGCCGGGATCCACAGCCCCTTTCCCATTAAATCCTTTGGGGTACATCCCTGTGCTGCTTCCTGCAGGGCTGGAATAGGGACACGTGGAGCCCGAGCCCCCCCAAAAACCCTTCTCAGTGCTGGTGCCTCCGGTGGTGCTCCTAGGGTCACCCGGGGGGGGGGAGCAGTCCCAATGGACCCAAAGGAGGACCCCCATGTGCTGCCCTGTGGTCCAGCTCGCCCCATTGGTAGTACCAGGGCCAAGAGCTCTTGGGGGGCGCTGAGGAGGAGGAGGATGGAGCCGGGCTGTGCGCCGGGACCCCCCCATAGCTCCCTCAGTGCTGCTGGTTTGTGGTGGAAGCACCCTCAGAGCGGGTGAGCTCCCAGCCCAGGGAGCAGGGATGGGAACAGGGGACAAAGACCCAGAGCAGGGGGAGATGGGGCAGGACCAGCACTGGGGCACCCCTTGGGTAGAGCCCGCACTGCCCCTTTGGCGACCGAGCATCTTCCTCCATAGGGGATCCTGCACAGGCACATCCCACGCTGCTCCCTCCCCATAGCCCCCCCCCATGGCCACCTCAGGGGGCAGCAGTGGGGGGGTCCCCACCGCCCCCTTCACCCCCAAAGCTTGAGGAGCAAAGAGCTTTATTTAAAAATACACCTATGTACAAGTGCCTGGGGAAGGGGGGGGTTCAGCCACCAAGAGCACCCAGGGATGGGGACCCAGGATCAGCAGCAGCAGCGGGTTTGGGGGCTCCATCCTGAGCAGGGGTGCTGCCAACCCCATGGCCCCAACAGCCCCTTCCCCCCCATAACCCATCCCATTGAACAACCAATGCCCACCGTGGTCCGGGGGGCCGGCGGGAGCAGGGGGTGAGGATGGAGCTGCCGATGGGGCAGATGCAGCAGTGCCCTGGGGTTGGCCACGGCGAGGACCCGGCCCTGGATCCCTGCTCACAGGATCCGCACCAGGCGGCCCAGGGTCTCGGCCACCTTCACACGGACCGAGGGGACGGGGTCCTTCAGGAGCAGGTTCAGAGCTGGGAGGAGCAGAGCACAGAGAGGTTGGAGGGGGGCAGGACCCAAACCCGGCCCCAGAGGGGATCCTGCGGGACCTGAGAGCAGCGCCAGAGCCTGAAGGGGCTGCGGGGAGCCTGGAGAGGGGTTGGGGTGGAAGGGATGGGATAAGAGGGAAGAGTTGATGGGAGCTTGGGGAGTTCTTCCCCATGGAAGGGGTTGAAGGGAGAGGTTTGGGATGCTCCATCCCTGGCAGTGCTCAAGGGCAGCTTGGACACAGGGGCTCGGAGCACCCTGCTCCAGGGGAAGGGGATGGAGCTGGAGCAGCTTTCAGCTCCCTTCATCCCAACCCATTCCATGACTCCATGACCATGAATCGAGCCCAGGGGTACCGGACCCTCTGCTGGCCCCATCCCCATCCCCATCACACCCCAAGGGCTGGAGCCCCCCTCTCCTCCTCCTCACCCCAGCACCCTTTACTCTGCTGCGATGCCCCCCCCCGATGCTGTGGGGGGTGTCCAGGGGATGTGGGGCAGGAGCTGGGCCCCCCCCCCCCGGCCCTGCCAAGGGGGGGTGCAGACAGCACCGTCCCCATGCTCCCCATAACCCCAGCGCCTGGAGCGGCTCCCGGTGCTTTCCCATCGGCTCCCAGCCCCATGGATGGGGGGGGGGGGGGGCACCTGCAGCCAGCCCGGCCCCCCTGGAGCCGGCTCAACACGGGAAGCTCTCGCAACCCAATCCGCGCTGCCGGCTCCAGGCATTACTCACCGGCGGGCGGATCGCCTTTCACTCGCAGCGCACAGAAAAGGCCCCTTTTCTTCTGGCCCGGGCTCGGCGGGCCAACGGAAAGATGCTTTTTCCTTTTTTAGTGCTTTTTAAGCCGGCTCTGGCACGCTCCGGCGCTTTCCGAGCATGACTGCATGCGATGAGGTCACCGGGACGGGGAAAAAACCCTCGCATCCAGGAAAATCGCTTAACGCCGCTCCAAAAGGGCACCGGCTGCAAGGGGGCTGCGCGGAGCCCAGCGCGGCGACACCGCGAGCGGCTGCGGCCACGGCAAAGGCGGCCCGAGCCCTTCCTGGGCATCCAAACCTGCTGCGAACACCCCTGAGCCCCTCCTGAGCATCCAAACCTGCTGCAAACACCCCTGAGCCCTTCCTGAGCATCCAAACCTGCTGCAAACACCCCTGAGCCCTTCCTGAGCATCCAAACCTGCTGCAAACACCCCTGAGCCCTTCCTGAGCATCCAAACCTGCTGCGAACACCCCTGAGCCCCTCGTGAGCATCCAAACCTGCTGCAAACACCCCTGAGCCCTTCCTGAGCATCCAAACCTGCTGCAAACACCCCTGAGCCCTCCCTGAGCATCCAAACCTGCTGCAAACACCCCTGAGCCCCTCCTGGGCATCCAAACCTGCTGCAAACACCCCTGAGCCCTTCCTGAGCATCCAAACCTGCTGCGAACACCCCTGAGCCCTTCCTGAGCATCCAAACCTGCTGCGAACACCCCTGAGCCCCTTGTGAGCATCCAAACCTGCTGCAAACACCCCTGAGCCCTTCCTGGGCATCCAAACCTGCTGCAAACACCCCTGAGCCCTTCCTGAGCATCCAAACCTGCTGCAAACACCCCTGAGCCCTTCCGGAGCATCCAAACCTGCTGCAAACACCCCTGAGCCCTTCCTGAGCATCCAAACCTGCTGCAAACACCCCTGAGCCCCTTGTGAGCATCCAAACCTGCTGCGAACACCCCTGAGCCCTTCCTGAGCATCCAAACCTGCTGCAAACACCCCTGAGCCCTTCCTGAGCATCCAAACCTGCTGCGAACACCCCTGAGCCCCTTGTGAGCATCCAAACCTGCTGCGAACACCCCTGAGCCCTTCCTGAGCATCCAAACCTGCTGCGAACACCCCTGAGCCCCTTGTGAGCATCCAAACCTGCTGCAAACACCCCTGAGCCCTTCCTGAGCATCCAAACCTGCTGCAAACACCCCTGAGCCCTTCCTGAGCATCCAAACCTGCTGCAAACACCCCTGAGCCCCTTGTGAGCATCCAAACCTGCTGCAAACACCCCTGAGCATCCAAACCTGCTGCGAACACCCCTGAGCCCTTGTGAGCATCCAAACCTGCTGCGAACACCCCTGAGCCCTTCCTGGGCATCCAAACCTGCTGCAAACACCCCTGAGCCCTTCCTGGGCATCCAAACCTGCTGCAAACACCCCTGAGCCCTTCCTGAGCATCCAAACCTGCTGCAAACACCCCTGAGCCCCTTGTGAGCATCCAAACCTGCTGCAAACACCCCTGAGCCCCTTGTGAGCATCCAAACCTGCTGCAAACACCCCTGAGCCCTTCCTGAGCATCCAAACCTGCTGCGAACACCCCTGAGCCCTTCCTGGGCATCCAAACCTGCTGCAAACACCCCTGAGCCCCTGAGCCCTTCCTGAGCATCCAAACCTGCTGCAAACACCCCTGAGCCCCTTGTGAGCATCCAAACCTGCTGCAAACACCCCTGAGCCCTTCCTGAGCATCCAAACCTGCTGCAAACACCCCTGAGCCCTTCCTGAGCATCCAAACCTGCTGCAAACACCCCTGAGCCCTTCCTGGGCATCCAAACCTGCTGCAAACACCCCTGAGCCCTTCCTGAGCATCCAAACCTGCTGCCAACACCCCTGAGCCCCTCCTGGGCATCCAAACCTGCTGCGAACACCCCTGAGCCCTTCCTGAGCATCCAAACCTGCTGCGAACACCCCTGAGCCCTTCCTGAGCATCCAAACCTGCTGCGAACACCCCTGAGCCCTTCCTGAGCATCCAAACCTGCTGCAAACACCCCTGAGCCCTTCCTGAGCATCCAAACCTGCTGCGAACACCCCTGAGCCCTTCCTGAGCATCCAAACCTGCTGCAAACACCCCTGAGCCCCTTGTGAGCATCCAAACCTGCTGCGAACACCCCTGAGCCCTTCCTGAGCATCCAAACCTGCTGCGAACACCCCTGAGCCCTTCCATCCAAACCTGCTGCAAACACCCCTGCATCCAAACCTGCTGCAAACACCCCTGAGCCCCTCCTGAGCATCCAAACCTGCTGCAACACCCCTGAGCCCTCCCTGATCCAAACCTGCCCACCCCTTCCTGAGCATCCAAACCTGCTGCGAACACCCCTGAGCCCTTCCTGGGCATCCAAACCTGCTGCAAACACCCCCGAGCCCTTCCTGGGCATCCAAACCTGCTGCAAACACCCCTGAGCCCCTTGTGAGCATCCAAACCTGCTGCGAACACCCCTGAGCCCTTCCTGAGCATCCAAACCTGCTGCAAACACCCCTGAGCCCTTCCTGAGCATCCAAACCTGCTGCGAACACCCCTGAGCCCTTCCTGGGCATCCAAACCTGCTGCGAACACCCCTGAGCATCCAAACCTGCTGCGAACACCCCTGAGCCCTTCCTGAGCATCCAAACCTGCTGCAAACACCCCTGAGCCCTTCCTGAGCATCCAAACCTGCTGCAAACACCCCTGAGCCCCTTGTGACTTGTGATCCAAACCTGCTGCCACCCCTGAGCCCTTCCTGAGGCAAACAACACCCCTGAGCCCTTCCTGAGCATCCAAACCTGCTGCAAACACCCCTGAGCCCTTCCTGAGCATCCAAACCTGCTGCAAACACCCCTGAGCCCCTTGTGAGCATCCAAACCTGCTGCAAACACCCCTGAGCCCCTTGTGAGCATCCAAACCTGCTGCGAACACCCCTGAGCCCTTCCTGGGCATCCAAACCTGCTGCGAACACCCCTGAGCCCTCCCTGAGCATCCAAACCTGCTGCAAACACCCCTGAGCCCCTTGTGAGCATCCAAACCTGCTGCAAACACCCCTGAGCCCTTCCTGAGCATCCAAACCTGCTGCAAACACCCCTGAGCCCTTCCTGAGCATCCAAACCTGCTGCAAACACCCCTGAGCCCTTCCTGGGCATCCAAACCTGCTGCGAACACCCCTGAGCCCTTCCTGGGCATCCAAACCTGCTGCGAACACCCCTGAGCCCTTCCTGAGCATCCAAACCTGCTGCGAACACCCCTGAGCCCTTCCTGAGCATCCAAACCTGCTGCGAACACCCCTGAGCCCCTTGTGAGCATCCAAACCTGCTGCGAACACCCCTGAGCCCTCCCTGAGCATCCAAACCTGCTGCAAACACCCCTGAGCCCCTCCTGAGCATCCAAACCTGCTGCAAACACCCCCGAGCCTCAGCCATGGAGCTGAGCTCATGAGGGGCCCATGCCTGGCTCTGGGGGTCCCTCGGTACCCCACTGAGCCCACCCTGCAGCCCCAGCCCCTGTGCCACACGAAGGCCATTGCAGCATCCCCGCAGCACCAGCAGCATCCCCGCAGGACCCCCCCATTGCTGCTGGTGCCAGGATCCCCCATTGGCTGCTCGGGAGGTGAAGGATGCTCCCGGTGTGCCCTGGGTCACACAGGGATGCAGCCGGCGCTGCCTGGATCCCGCTGCACCTGCACATCACGGAGTCATGGAATGGGTTGGGATCAGGGGACCTTAAAGAGCATCCAGTTCGTGCCTCCTGCCATGGGCAGGGACACCATGGGACGTGGAACATGAGGCTGCGACGGCCTTAAAGAGCTGCTGGTCCTCGGGTCCCATCCCAAAGAGCAGGAGCCCCATCCCACGGGTCTGAACCCCAGCTCTGGTGCTCGTGACTCACCCGAAATGAGCTGGTCAAGATCCACTTGCTGACAGTGATCCTCATCCACGTGCAGCACCAGGAAGCCTGAGGAGAGAGCCCAGGGGCAGGGCTTGGTCCGGATCCCAGCGAGGAGCCTCACATGGATCCATGGAAGGTTTGGGTGGGAAGGGACCTTAAAGCTCCTCCAGTTCCAGCCACGGGCAGGGACCCCTTCCCCTGGAGCAGGGTGCTCCGAGCCCCTGTGTCCATCCTGCCCTTGAGCACTGCCAGGGATGGAGCATCCCAAACCTCTCCCTTCACCCCCTTCCATGGGGAAGAGCTCCCCAAGCTCCCATCAACTCTTCCCTCTTCCTCCTCCCATCCCTGCCTCCCTTGTCCCAAGGCTCCCTGCAGCCCCTTCAGGCCCTGGAGCTGCTCTCAGCCCTCCCCTTCAGGACCCTTCTCCCACCTCTCCCAGAGCAGAGACGGGCTTGGGGTCCTTGGAGCATCTCCCAGGCTGCTCCATGCCGCATTAAGGGCATCACCCATGCAGCCCCGTGCTGCAAACCCAGCCCTCACCCACCGATGAACATGGGCGCTGCCGCTCGGATGTCAGCCCAGGTGCTCTTGAAGTAGAAGAGGTTGGTGAGGAGCAGGCGGTTCAGCATCTCCGGGTAGCTCTGCATCTAGGGCAGGCGCAGCAGGGATGCAGCACAGCGCAGGGATGGGGCTGAGCAGGGCGGGGGGGACACACGGGAGCGCTGCACTCACCAGGTGCTTGCAGACGTTGTTGATGAACTCCCCGTAGTGCAGGCTCCTGCCCTCCTGCAGGTGGTTGCGGAACATGGCCCGCAGCCCCTCGCAGCCCATGCTGGGGCCGCACGTGCGGAGGGCGAACTTGCAGGCCTGGGTGCAGAGCAGGGGATGCAGCGCGCTGCAGCGGGGGGGTCCCCGGTCGCATCGCGGTGCAAGGGGGGGGTACTCACGTTGACCACGTCCGGCTGCGGGTCCTGCAGGTGCAGCAGCAGCGGCACGAGGCCGTTGAGGATCTGCTCCAGGAAGAGCTCGCAGTGGCCGCGGCTGAAGCGGCTCAGGTGGCCGAAGAGGACGATGGAGGAGAGCCGGAGCTCGGGCTGCTCCTGGGCACAGGGGATGAGGGATCAGAGGGAAAGAGCTGCAACGGGCATGGCCTGCCCGGGACAACAGCACCCGGCACCCTGAACCCTGCAACCGGCACCCGGCACCCTGCACCCTGCAACCGGCACCCAGCACCCTGTACCCTGCGCTCAGCACCCTGCAACCGGCACCCAGCACCCTGCGCTCGGCACCCTGCAACCGGCACCCAGCACCCTGCACCCTGCACCCGGCACCCTGCACTCAGCACCCTGCAACCGGCACCCAGCACCCTGCAACCGGCACCCAGCACCCTGCAACCGGCACCCAGCACCCTGCACTCTGCACCCAGCACCCGGCACCCAGCACCCTGCCCTGCGCTTGGCACCCTGCACCCTGCACTCGGCACCCTGCACTCTGCACCCTGTACCCAGCACCCTGCACCCAGCACCCTGCACTCTGCACCCTGCACCCTGCACCCAGCACCCTGTGCTCAGCACCCTGCACCCGGCACCCTGCACCCTGCACCCAGCACCCTGCACCCTGCACTCAGCACTCAGCACCCTGCGCTCGGCACCCTGCACCCGGCACCCTGCGCTCAGCACCCTGCACCCAGCACCCTGCACTCTGCACCCAGCACTCAGCACCCTGGACTCAGCACCCTGCACCCTGCACCCAGCACTCTGCACCCTGGACTCAGCACCCTGCACCCTGCACCCTGCACCCTGCACTCAGCACTCAGCACCCTGCACTCGGCACCCTGCGCCCGGCACCCTGCGCTCGGCACCCTGCGCCCAGCACCCTGCACTCTGCACCCAGCACTCAGCACCCTGCACCCTGCACCCAGCACTCTGCACCCTGCACCCAGCACCCCGCACCCTGCACCCAGCACCCTGCACCCAGCACTCAGCACCCGGCACTCAGCACTCAGCACCCTGCACCCAGCACCCAGCTCCCAGCACTCAGCACCCAGCACCCAGGCTGCAGCAGCAGCAGCAGCAACGCTGCTGTCAATGGGGAGGCTGGAGCAGAGAAGGCTCCTGAAGGGGAGAGCTGAGAGCAGCTCCAGTGCCTGAAGGGGCTGCAGGGAGCCTTGGGACGAGGGAGGCAGGGATGGGAGGAGGAGGAAGAGGGAAGAGTTGATGGGAGCTTGGGGAGCTCTTCCCCATGGAAGGGGTCGAAGGGAGAGGTTTGGGATGCTCCATCCCTGGCAGTGCTCAAGGGCAGCTTGGACACAGGGGCTCGGAGCACCCTGCTCCAGGGGAAGGGGTCCCTGCCCTGCCCTGCCCGTGGTTGGAGCTGGAGGAGCCTGAAGCTCCCTTCCCAGCCCAGCTCCATGATCCCCTGACCCAGCTCATCCGCACAGCCCGGCAGCGGCCCTGGCCCAGCCTTACGCTGTCGAAGAAGGGCCGGATCCTGATGGCGATGTGCAGCAGCATGGACTGGATGTCTCGCTCCTCCACGTGATCCAGAAGCTTGGAGAGGCTGGACATGGCCTCCAGCGCAACCAGGTTGTGGGGGTCATCCTTGTCATCCATGCCACTGACCATGGAGGCCAGCAGCTTGGCTCCGTGCTTCCTCACCTGCAAGGGCAGAGGCAGCAAGAGCGGTCCCCATGGGGGTGAAGATGCCTGGGGGGGGTTTCTCCTGCCCCACACGCGGCTCCCAAATGGAAGGAGCTGGAAGATAACTTGAACTGCGACCAGCACAGCAAAGCATCTCCAGGTGGGGACAGGCCCTGCGGTCACCAAGGGGCTGCAGAGCAGGGTGGGAGAGCCTCAATCCCATGGGCTCATTCCTACCCTCCTTGCAAAGCCACAGCCCTACCTCCAACCCACGGGCAGGGGATGGCTTTGCTTTATGGGATCCATTCGGCTATAGGAAACCTGGAGAGGGGCTTGGGGCCGTGTAAGGATGGGATCATAGAATCATAGAAGCGTTAGGGTTGGAAAGGCCCTAAGGATCATCTGGTTGCGATCGCCCTGTCGTGGGCAGCGACACCTTGAGCTAAATCATCAAAATCAAGGATGCCCAAGGCATTTTCTACAGGCATTTTCAGAGGGAACGCACCCGAGACACCGCTTAAAGCACTACAAACGGGGCCAGGGTGCTGCAATGCTTGCACTAACAAGCGAGGGCATCCCAGAAGTACAGGCGCAGAGAGCGTGCGCTTCAGCAGAGGCACAGAGGTGAGCAATGCAAACAGGGGCACTGTAGTCAACGCTCTTTTCCCCCTTAGTCTTCAAAGTTGCCCAATTCCTTTGCTTTTTGCCCCACAGGGTTTGCGAAGGAGGAGAGCCAACAGCGGGACAGGAACTGGGAAGGTGATATGGCTACCAGTAAGAGAGGAGTGGTTGACATGCTGAGTGGTGGAGCTGGAGTCCGGAGGAGCCGTGTAGAACTGGATTGGGGGATTAGAAATAGGGTGGCATGAGGAAAAGCTCAATGTTTTGTAGCTGGGAGGAAACAACTCCATGCACGAGGAGTGGGACAGGCTGGGAAGCAACTGAAAAGGCCTGAAAAGGATCGGGGTTACGGTGGACTCCAGGCTGAATAAGAGCCACCAGCACACGTGCCCTGTGCATACAGAAAAGGATGAGGTGGAAGGGCTCACGCTGGAAGAGGGAAGAGCCGATGGGATCTTGGGAAGTTCTTCCCCATGAGGGCGCTGGGACATGGAAGGGGTTGAAGGGAGACGTTTGGGATGCTCCATCCCCAGCAGTGCTCAAGGGCAGCTTGGACACAGGGGCTCCGAGCACCCTGCTCCGGTGCGAGCCCATGGCAAGGGCTGGGGATGGAGGAGCTTTGAGCTCCCTCCCAACCCAACCCAACCCAACTCAACCCAACTCAACTCAACCCAACCCAACCCAACTCAACCCAACCCAACCCAACCCAACCCAACTCAACCCAACCCAACTCAACCCAACCCAACCCAACCCAACTCAACCCAACTCAACCCAACCCAACTCAACCCAACCGAACCCAACTCAACCCAACCCAACCCAACTCAACCCAACCCATTCCATGCCTCCATGACTGGAAAGCCCTGGAGCTGCAGGGAGCAGAGGCATCGCAGCTCGGCGATGCTGCTCCTGTGGGGCAGCCACCACCGCGCTTTGGGAGCTGCCACCCCCATTGCTCCAGCTCCCCCCATCCCCAGGGGCCCCGTGCCCCCCTGTGTCCCCCCCTGATCCCCACAGGCCCCGGTCCCGCTCTCACCTTGTCCGGGGAGCCGGCGGCGACGTTGCCGAGCCCGCGCAGCACCAGCACCCGCACCAGCGTGCAGGGGTCCTTCTGCCGCCCGGCCAGCACGTCCAGCACCGGCTCCAGCACCATCAGGTCGTTCACCACGCTGCTGCTGAGGAGCTGGAGCACAGGCGAGGGTCAGCAGGGACAGGATAGGGTCCATGGAGCCAGGATAGGGCCCATGGAGCAGGGATAGGGCCCATGGAGCAGGGATAGGGCCCATGGAGCCAGGACAGGGCCCATGGAGCCAGGTCAGGGACCATGGAGCCAAGATAGGGCCCATGGACCGCAATGGAGGCGACGGCTGAGGCTGGGATGCTCTTAACCCTAACCATAACCCCAAACCCTAACCCTAGCCCTAACCCTACCCCTAACCCCTGACCCTAACCCCAACCCCAACCCCAACCCTAACCCCTAACCCTAACCCCTAACCCTAACCCCTAACCCTAACCCCAACCCCAACCCTAACCCTAACCCCTATACCCTAACCCTAACCCTAACCCTTCACACCCCAGAAGAGCCCCACTGGACCTGGGCTGCCCCAGAGCCCCTCAAGCCCTTGCTGTTGGTCCTGAGGGTGCTGTGGGTGCTGTTGGTCCTGAGGGTGCTGTGGGTGCTGTTGGTCCTGTCAATGCTGTGGGTGCTGTGGGTGCTGACAGTGCTGTGGGTGCTGTTGGTGTTATTAGTCCTGTTGGTGCTGTGGGTTCTGTCAGTGCTGTGGGTGCTGTGGGTGCCAGTGGCAGTGCTGTGGGTGCTGTGGGTGCCAGTGGCAGTGCTGTGGGTGCTGTGAGTGCTGTGGGTGCTGTTGGTCCTGAGGGTGCTGTGGGTGCTGTCGGCAGTGCTGTGGGTGCCGTCAGTGCTGTGGGTGCTGTTGGTGTTATTAGTCCTGTTGGTGCTGTGGGTCCTGTCAATGCTGTGGGTGCTGTGGGTGCTGACAGTGCTGTGGGTGCTGTTGGTGTTATTAGTCCTGTTGGTGCTGTGGGTTCTGTCAGTGCTGTGGGTGCTGTCAGTGCTGTGGGTGCTGTGGGTGCCAGTGGCAGTGCTGTGGGTGCTGTGAGTGCTGTGGGTGCTGTTGGTCCTGAGGGTGCTGTGGGTGCTTTCATTGCTGTGCGTGCAGTCAGTGCTGTGGGTGCTGTTGGTCCTGTCAATGCTGTGGGTGCTGTGGGTGCTGTGGGTGTTACTAGTCCTGTTGGTGCTGTGGGTGCTGTCAGTGCTGTGGGTGCTGTGGGTGCAGTCAGTGCTGTGGGTGCTGTCAGTGCTGTGGGTGCCAGTGGCAGTGCTGTGGGTGCTGTGGGTGCTGTGGGTGTTATTAGTCCTGTTGGTGCTGTGGGTCCTGTCAGTGCTGTGGGTGCTGGTGGCAGTGCTGTGGGTGCTGTGGATGACCAAAGGGTCACCCCAAGGAGGGGCTCGTGGGGCTGCAGGGGGCTCCAGGCTGCAGCGCAGTGAGGGGCACCCCACGTGTTCCCGCTGCCACCCCAGGGAGGCCGGGGGGGGGTGAGGGACCCCGGAACATGAGACCTGGGAGCCCAGAGCCTGCCCCACACCCAGCACTGTGGGCTTGGGCTGGGCACGCAGCACTGCCACCGGCACCCACAGCACCCACAGCATCCATAGCCCCCACAGCACCCGTAGCACCCACAGCACCCGTAGCACCCACAGCATCAACAGCACCCACAGTACCCACAGCCCCCACAGCACCCATAGTACCCAAAGCACCCACAGCATCAACAGCACCCACAGCACCCATAGCACCCACAGCACCCACAGCATCAACAGCACCCACAGCACCCATAGCACCCACAGCATCAACAGCACCCACAGCATCAACAGCACCCACAGCACTGCCACTGGCACCCATAGCACCCACAGCACCCACAGCACCCACAGCACTGCCACTGGCACCCATAGCACCCACAGCAACAACAGCACCCACAGCAACAACAGCATCCACAGCAACAACAGCACCCACAGCACTGCCACCAGCACCCACAGCACCCACAGCACTCACAGCATCCACAGTAATGACAGCATTGACAGCACCCACAGCACCCACAGTATCCACAGCACCCACAGCGCTGACAGCACCCACAGCATCCGCAGCACCGGCAGCACCCAGGGCACTGACAGGACTCACAGCCCCCACGGCACCCACAGCACCCAGGGACCCACAGCACTGACAGAACCCACAGCCCCCACAGCATCAACAGCACCCACAGCACCCGCAGCACTGGCAGCACCCAGAGCACTGACAGGACTCACAGCACCCATGGCACCCACAGCACCCACAGCACCCGCAGCACTGGCAGCACCCAGAGCACTGACAGGACTCACAGCACCCACAGCACCCACAGCACCCGCAGCACCCAGAGCACTGACAGGACTCACAGCACCCATGGCACCCACAGCACCCACAGCATCAACAGCACCCAGAGCACTGACAGGACTCACAGCACCCATGGCACCCACAGCACCCACAGCACCCGCAGCACTGGCAGCACCCAGAGCACTGACAGGACTCACAGCACCCATGGCACCCACAGCACCCACAGCATCAACAGCACCCACAGCACCCGCAGCACTGGCAGCACCCAGAGCACTGACAGGACTCACAGCACCCACAGCACCCACAGCACTGGCAGCACCCAGAGCACTGACAGGACTCACAGCACCCATGGCACCCACAGCACCCACAGCACCCGTAGCACTGGCAGCACCCGGAGCACTGACAGGACTCACAGCACCCATGGCACCCACAGCACCCACAGCACCCGCAGCACTGGCAGCACCCAGAGCACTGACAGGACTCACAGCACCCACAGCACCCACAGCACCCGCAGCACCCAGAGCACTGACAGGACTCACAGCACCCATGGCACCCACAGCACCCACAGCATGAACAGCACCCAGAGCACTGACAGGACTCACAGCACCCATGGCACCCACAGCACCCACAGCACCCGCAGCACTGGCAGCACCCAGAGCACTGACAGGACTCACAGCACCCACAGCACCCACAGCATCAACAGCACCCAGAGCACTGACAGGACTCACAGCACCCATGGCACCCACAGCCCCCACGGGGCTGTCACGAAGCCCCCACCCCTATGCATGGGGCGGTGCTGTCACCCCGGGCAGTGCCTCCTGTGCCCCCCCGCTCCACATTGGGGTCCCGAAGCCGCCCCCTCCAGCCCCGCGGCTGCTCCCAGGAGGCACCCAAGGGCCCCATCACCGGAGCAAGGGGCGGGGGGGGCCCCGGCGCTGGGGCGGCTCCGGCCCCACAGCGGCCCCACAGCGAGCGCTGCTGCCGGCGCTGCGGGACGGGACGGGACGGGACGGGACGGGAGCTGCGCCGGGGGTGCGGAGCCGGGGGGCCGCAGGCGGCCGGAAAGGTCACCCCATCCCTGCGGGGGGGACGGCAGGATGCGGCCAGCGCCAGCCCGGGGACCCGGCACAGCTTCACCCTCGGCCCGGCTCCTGCGGGGAGCGCTCCCGCCCCATGGGGACAAGGACCCCAGCGCCGGGGGGGGGAACGCTTGGACTTGATCGTAAAGAGCAAACCTGGGTGGTTCTGTGGATTATGGGATGGGGGGGGGGGGGGATGGAGGGATGGATGGGGGGATGGCAGGATGGATGGATGGAGGGATGGGGGGTGGATGGATGGATGATGGAGGGATGGATGGGGGGATGGATGGATGGATGGATGGATGGATGATGGAGGGATGGATGGGGGGATGGATGGATGGATGGAGGGATGGATGGGGGGATGGAGGGATGGATGGAGGGATGGATGGAAGGGTGGATGGGTGAGTGATGGAGGGATGGATGGAGGGATGGGGGTATGGATGGGTGGGTGATGGAGGGATGGATGGAGGGATGGGGGGATGGATGGGTGGGTGATGGAGGGATGGATGGGGGGATGGATGGATGGATGGAGGGATGGATGGAGGGGTGGATGGAGGGATGGATGGGTGGATGAATGGATGGATGAATGGGGGGATGGATGGGGGGATGGATGGGGGGATGGATGGAGGGATGGATGGAGGGATGGATGGGTGGACGGATGGAGGGATGTATGTATGTATGGATAGATGGATGGATGATGAACGGATGGATGATGGAGGGATGGATGGAGGAATGGATGGATGGAGGGATGGAGGGATGGATGGGTGGATGGATAGATGGATGAATGGAGGGACGGATGGAGGGATGGATGGATGGATGGATGGAGGGATGGATGGGTGGACAGATGGAGGGATGTATGTATGTATGGATAGATGGATGGATGATGAATGGATGGACGATGGAGGGATGGAGGATGGATGGAGGGATGGATGGATGGAGGGCTGGATGGATGGATGGAGTGATGGGGGGATAGATGGGTGGGTGATGGAGGGATGGATGGAGGGATGGATGGATGGAGGGATGGATGGATGGATGAATGGATGGATGGAGGGATGGATGGATGGATGGAGGGATGGGGGGATGGATGGGTGGGTGATGGAGGGATGGATGGGGGGATGGATGGATGGATGGATGGAGGGATGGATGGAGGGGTAGATGGATGGATGGATGGATGGATGGATGGAGGGATGGATGGGTGGACAGATGGAGGAATGTATGTATGTATGGATAGATGGATGGATGATGAATGGATGGATGATGGAGGGATGGAGGATGGATGGAGGGATGGAGGGATGGACAGATGGATGATGGACAGTTGGATGGATGGATGATGGACAGTTGGATGGATGGATGGACGGATGGATGATGGACAGTTGGATGGATGGATGGATGGATGGATGGATGGATGGAGGGATGGATGGATGGATGGAGGGATGGAGGGGTAGATGGAGGGATGGATGGGTGGATGGATAGATGGATGAATGGGGGGATGGATGGAGGGATGGATGGGTGGAGGGATGGATGGGTGGAGGGATGGATGGGTGGACAGATGGAGGGATGTATGTATGGATAGATGGATGGATGATGAATGGATGGATGATGGAGGGATGGAGGATGGATGGAGGGATGGATGGATGGACAGCTGGATGATGGACAGTTGGATGGATGGATGATGGACAGTTGGATGGATGGATGGACAGATGGATGATGGACAGATGGATGATGGATGGATGGATGGATGGATGGATGATGGATGGACAGATGGATGATGAACAGATGGATGATGGATGGACAGATGGATGATGAACAGATGGATGATGGATGGATGGATGATGGACAGATGGATGATGGATGGACAAATGGATGATGGACAGATGGATGATGGATGAACAGATGGATGATGGATGGACAGATGGATGGATGACGGATGGATGGATGGATGATGATGGATGGACAGATGGATGATGGACAGATGGATGATGGATGGATGATGAACAGATGGATGATGGACAGTTGGATGGATGACGGATGGATGGATGATGGATGGACAGATGGATGATGAACGGATGGATGATGGACAGTTTGATGCACAGATGGATGATGGACAGATGGATGGATGATGGATGGACAGACGGATGATGGACAGATGGATGGATGATGGATGGACGATGGATGGACAAATGGATGATGGACAGATGGATGATGGATGGACGGATGGATGGATGATGGACAGTTGGATGGATGATGTATGGATGATGGATGGACAGATGGATGATGGATGGATGATGGATGGACAGATGGATGATGGACAGATGGATGATGGACAGTTGGATGGATGATGGATGGACACATGGATGATGGACAGACGGATGATGGACAGATGGATGATGGACAGATGGATGATGGATGGACGGATGGTGGATGATGGACAGATGGATGGATGACGGATGGATGATGGATGGACATATGGATGATGGATGGATGATGGATGGACAGATGGATGATGGACAGATGGATGATGGACAGACGGATGATGGACAGATGGATGATGGACAGATGGATGATGGACAGACGGATGATGGATGGACAGATGGATGATGGACAGTTGGATGATGGATGGACGGATGGATGGATGATGGATGGATGATGGATGACGGATGGACGACGGACGGACAGACGGAGAGGCCCCGCTCACCTCAGCGAGGAAGGCCGTGGTGGTGATCCTCTGGCTCTCGAAGACGCTGCTCAGCGTTGGGAGGAGGTTCTTGACAATCGGGGGCAGGCGGGGGCCGGCGTGCCGGGCCATGGCGCTGGGGGGAGAGACACAGGGGGCTGCGGCACTGCGGCTACTGGTGGCCACGGCACCGGGGTCCCTCCGCCCAGGGGTCTGTGGGGCTCGGGCACCGAGCCCTGTGCCATGGGGCTGCCACAGCGAGCTCCGGCCTCCTCCCGTGCCATGGGAGGGCAGAAGCCACCGGCAGGGCCGTGGGCTGCCGGCACCCTCACACCTGCACCCCCCTGCAGGCAGCACCGGCCGCTGCCACCAGCACTGAGGAGCCGGTGGCCCTGGCCTGGGATGGAGCACGGGGCAGGCTGGATCCTGGCGCACAGCAGCAGCCCTTGGCCAGGAGGGACGGTTCCTGTTGGGGATGAGACTCTCAAGTGTTTGGGAGGCTCAATAAAGCTTTGGTCGGGAACACTGGAAAATCCCAAGCTGCTCGTCTCCTCCGCAGCCATCCAAGAGCTATTAATGGCACTGGGTGGAGGGACAGAGAGAGAGGTCCTTGCCTGAACCAGGTTTCACCATACCCAGCCATGGGCTGTGCCTGTCCCTTGGCCTCACTGCCTAATGCCATGGAAGGATGGGCAGAGGCCAGCAGCCACCCGCAGGGATCGGGGCCGCTGCGGTCCCTGATGGACTGCAAAGACACTGCAGCAGCAGGGAAAGGGAAAAGGAGTTCCCAGCCAAGACCTTTCGGTGTCATCCCTTGGTTAGAAGGGAACGGGGAGCCTGAGCTCCAATGGGATGGGCAAGGAAAAGGTCTGGATGACAGGGAGAGCGTGGAGCTGCTGGAGGGAGTCCAGGGGAGGCCACGGGGCTGCTGCGAGGGCTGGAGCAGCTCTGCTCTGGAGCCAGGCTGGGAGAGCTGGGCTGGGGCAGCCTGGGGAAGAGAAGGCTCCTGAAGGGGAGAGCTGAGAGCAGCTCCAGTGCCTGAAGGGGCTGCAGGGAACCTGGAGAGGGGCTTGGGACAAGGGAGGCAGGGATGGGAGGAGGAGGAAGAGGGAAGAGTTGATGGGAGCTTGGGGAGTTCTTCCCCATGGAAGGGGTTGAAGGGAGAGGTTTGGGATGCTCCATCCCTGGCAGTGCTCGAGGGCAGGTTGGACACAGGGGCTCCGAGCACCCTGCTCCAGGGGAAGGGGTCCCTGCCCTGGCAGGGGTTGGAGCTGGAGGAGCTTCAAGCTCCCTTCATCCCAACCCGTTCCATGATGCCATGCCAGGGCCGAAGAGCTGCTGCAGAGCCCCAGTGGGACTGGCACACACACACCACGGGGGGACCCCGCTGCCACCCCACCGTGGGCAGCAGGGCAGAGCCCAGCACCAAGCCCTCAGTGATGCTGCAGACCCTGCATGGGCTCCGGTGCATCCCTCCCCGCTTCCTGTGGGTGCTCTCCCAGCCCCAGTGCTCCAATGCAGCTCCTGCCCCAGTGCCGCAGGCAATGCCGGAGCAGCAGGGCCCTCACCCAGCCAGCACGGTGATCCCATCGTGGTGCCTCTCCGGGCTCGCCATCAGCTCCCAGGCGCCGGCGCTGTCCACGGCCTTGGCCACGTCCTCGCTGCCCCCACGGACCAGCATCGCCTTCAGCGCCTGCACCGCGATGCTGCGGACGGGAGGGAAGCACCGGCGTTAGGTGGGGTTGGGGTGGGGTGGGGTGGGTTGGTTAGGAGCAGTTGGGTTAATTAGGTTGGGTTGGGTTGGTTAGGATCAGTTAGGTTAGATTAGGTTGAGTTAGGTCAGGTTAGGAGCAGTTAGGTCAGATTAGGTTGGGTTGGGTTGGTTAGGAGCAGTTGGGTTAGATTAGGTTGGGTTGGGTTGGTTAGGAGCAGTTGGGATAATTAGGTTGGGTTGGGTTGGTTAGGATCAGTTGGGTTAGATTAGGTTGGGTTGGGTTGGTTACGATCAGTTGGGTTAATTAGGTTGGGTTGGGTTGGTTAGGATCAGTTGGGTTAGATTAGGTTGGGTTGGGTTGGTTAGGATCGGTTGGGTTGTGTTGGTTAGGATCAGTTGGGTTAGATTAGGTTGGGTTGGGTTGGTTAGGATCAGTTGGGTTAGATTAGGTTGGGTTAGGTCAGGTTAGGATCAGTTGGGTTAGATTAGGTTGGGTTGGGTTGGTTAGGATCAGTTGGGTTAGATTAGGTTGGGTTAGGTTGGTTAGGAGCAGTTGGGTTAGATTAGGTTGGGTTGGGTTGGTTAGGATCAGTTGGGTTAGATTAGGTTGGGTTAGGTTGGTTAGGAGCAGTTGGGTTAGATTAGGTTGGGTTGGGTTGGTTAGGATCAGTTGGGTTAGATTAGGTTGGGTTGGTTACGATCAGTTGGGTTAATTAGGTTGGGTTGGGTTGGTTAGGATCAGTTGGGTTAGATTAGGTTGGGTTGGGTTGGTTAGGATCAGTTGGGTTAGATTAGGTTGGGTTAGGTCAGGTTAGGATCAGTTGGGTTAGATTAGGTTGGGTTGGGTTGGTTAGGATCAGTTGGGTTAGATTAGGTTGGGTTAGGTTGGTTAGGATCAGTTGGGTTAGATTAGGTTGGGTTGGGTTGGTTAGGATCAGTTGGGTTAGATTAGGTTGGGTTAGGTTGGTTATTAGGTTGGGTTGGGTTGGTTAGGATCAGTTGGGTTAGATTAGGTTGGGTTGGGTTGGTTAGGATCAGTTTGGTTAGATTAGGTTGGGTTGGGTTGGTTAGGAGCAGTTGGGTTAGATTAGGTTGGGTTGGTTACGATCAGTTGGGTTATATTATATATTGGGTTGGTTAGGATCAGTTGGGTTAGATTAGGTTGGGTTGGGTCAGGTTAGGATCAGTTGGGTTAGATTAGGTTGGGTTAGGTCAGGTTAGGATCAGTTGGGTTAGATTAGGTTGGGTTGGGTTGGTTAGGATCAGTTGGATTAGATTAGGTTTGGTTAGGTCAGGTTAGGATCAGTTAGGTTAGATTAGGTTGGGTTCGGTTGGTTAGGAGCAGTTGGGTTAGATTAGGTTGGGTTGGGTTGGTTACGATCAGTTGGGTTAGATTAGGTTGGGTTAGGTCAGGTTAGGAGCAGTTGGGTTAGATTCGGTTGGGTTGGTTAGGATCAGTTGGGTTAGATTAGGTTGGGTTGGGTTGGTTAGGAGCAGTTGGGTTAGATTAGGTTGGGTTAGGTTGGTTAGGATCAGTTAGGTTAGATTAGGTTGGGTTGGGTTGGTTAGGATCAGTTGGGTTAGATTAGGTTGGGTTGGGTTGGTTAGGATCAGTTGGGTTAGATTAGGTTGGGTTAGGTCAGGTTAGGATCAGTTGGGTTAGATTAGGTTGGGTTGGGTTGGTTAGGATCAGTTGGGTTAGATTAGGTTGGGTTGGGTTGGTTAGGATCAGTTGGGTTAGATTAGGTTGGGTTGGGTTGGTTAGGATCAGTTGGGTTAGATTAGGTTGGGTTGGTTAGGATCAATTGGGTTAGATTAGGTTGGGTTGGGTTGGTTAGGATCAGTTGGGTTAGATTAGGTTGGGTTAGGTTGGTTAGGAGCAGTTGGGTTAGATTAGGTTGGGTTGGGTTGGTTAGGATCAGTTGGGTTAGATTAGGTTGGGTTGGGTTGGTTAGGAGCAGTTGGGTTAGATTAGGTTGGGTTGGGTTGGTTACGATCAGTTGGGTTAGATTAGGTTGGGTTGGGTTAGGTTAGGATCAGTTGGGTTAGATTAGGTTGGGTTAGGTTGGCTCAGGTCAGGTGAGGTTAGCTCAGGTCAGGTTAGGTGAGGTCAGGGCAGGTGAGGTTAGCTCAGGTCAGGTTATGATGGGTTAGGTGAGGTCAGGTCAGGTGAGGTCAGCTCAGGTCAGGTTAGGATGGGTTAGGTTAGATTAGGTTGGGTTAGGTGAGGTCAGGGCAGGTGAGGTCAGCTCAGGTCAGGTTAGGATGGGTTGGGTTAGGTGAGGTCAGGTCAGGTGAGGTCAGCTCAGGTCAGGTTAGGATGGGTTAGGTCAGGTCAGGGCAGGTGAGGTCAGCTCAGGTCAGGTTAGGATGGGTTAGGTTAGGTCAGGGCAGGTGAGGTTAGCTCAGGTCAGGTTAGGTGAGGTCAGGTCAGGTGAGGTTAGCTCAGGTCAGGTTAGGATGGGTTAGGTGAGGTCAGGGCAGGTGAGGTTAGCTCAGGTCAGGTTAGGATGGGTTAGGTGAGGTCAGGGCAGGTGAGGTCAGCTCAGGTCAGGTTAGGATGGGTTAGGTGAGGTCAGGGCAGGTGAGGTTAGCTCAGGTCAGGTCAGGGCAGGTGAGGTTAGCTCAGGTCAGATTAGGATCAATTGGGTTAGATTAGGTTGGGTTGGGTAAGGTGAGGTCAGGTGAGGTTAGCTCAGGTCAGGTTAGGTGAGGTCAGGGCAGGTGAGGTTAGCTCAGGTCAGGTTAGGATGGGTTAGGTCAGGTCAGGTCAGGTGAGGTTAGCTCAGGTCAGGTTAGGATGGGTTAGGTGAGGTCAGGTCAGGTGAGGTCAGCTCAGGTCAGCCTTAGGAGGCTCCTGTCCTGCCTGCAGCCCATCTGGCAGCCAGAGAGCAGCAGCAGAAGCAGGGCCTGGGCCGGGGCCAGGCGGGTGCCTGAGCCTGGGATGAGTTATGGGAGAGCTGCAGCCCGGAGCTCGGCGCTCCTGCAGCCAGGCCGAGCCGTGCGTGCTGGACGGCATCCAGCCCCCGGCCTGCAGGGAAGGCAGCCCAGACCCGCTCCAACAAGGGGGGGTGGCCTTAACGTTTTATAGGCAGGGATTCTTGTGCTCCAAGCACAGAGCGACATATGGGAAACATACGTTATCCTGTCACAACAGCCCGAATGCAAGCCGTGGACAGACCCCAGCCTCCCACGGAAGCGAAGGGAAAGTCTCTGCCACACACACAAAGAAAACATCGCTTAGGAAGAGGGGCTCGGCCTGGAATAAAGTCTGGTTCGGGGGGGAAGGGAGCTTAGAGCTCCTCCAGCTCCAGCCCCTGCACGGGCAGGGACCCCTTCCACCGGAGCAGGGTGCTGCAAGCTCCATCCAACGCGGCCTTGAGCACCGCCAGGGATGGGGTCCTGGGGAGCTTCTCGACCCCACTGCCCACGGACCCCACAAAGACGTTGAACAGGGCCATTCCCAACGCTGATCCCGAGGAACACCCCTCATCACCGCTCTCCGCTTGGGCGCTGAGCCATGGACCGCGGCCCTTTGAGTGCGCCCAGCCGGCCAAATCCTGACCCCTGGCCCTGGGCTTCTAGGGCTCCACGAGCCTCCCAGCTCAAACCCACGTGCGGGAGAGCTACAGAGCTCCAGTGGGATTCACCGCCCCGCGGCACAAGGAGGCAGCCCCAAACCCCTGCAGGATGCTCACGCACAACCCAGGCCCCGGAACCTCGCACCGGCTCCGGGTTACGGACACGAGCTCCACTCCAGGCTCCCCGAGGGTCCCGCTGCCGGCCCCAGCCCAGCCGCTCCTGCTCCCCGTGAGCGCAGGGGGTTAAGCTGCTTCAAGCGGCTCATTTCCAAGCCCTGCTTTTTCCACCGTGTCCTATTGGTCTTCCTTCCTCCCCACCAAGAGCCGGGCTCCTCCAAGCTCCCTTTCCTGCCAAGCGATCAGATTCACCTTCACCAGCTCGCTCCGGCATCTCGGGATGACGAAGGCTCAGAATCCAACACGCGGACAGGAAACGACTTTGATATCGGAACCAGCTCCTGGGACGGCGCTGGAATCCCACATCCCTCGTGCTGGACAAAGCCTGAGCCCCCCCCCTCCGTCAGTGATGCCCCTCCATCACTCACAGGGCACAGACTGGGTTGGGGTGAAGGGAGCTTAAAGCTGCTCCAGCTCCAACCACGGGCAGGGCAGGGACCCCTTCCCCTGGAGCAGGGTGCTCCGAGCCCCTGTGTGCACCCTGCCCTTGAGCACTGCCAGGGATGGAGCATCCCAAACCTCTCCCTTCAACCCCTTCCATGGGGAAGAACTCCCCAAGATCCCCTCAACTCTTCCCTCTTCCTCCTCCTCCCATCCCTGCCTCCCTTGTCCCAAGGCTCCCTGCAGCCCCTTCAGGCCCTGGAGCTGCTCTCAGCTCTCCCCTTCCCGCAGCAGAGGGGCAGGATCCCCCCAGCATTCCCTGAAGCTGGGTCCTGGGGAGCTTTCCCCCTGCCCCGGCACCCCAAACCCTGCTCCTCGGGCTCCAGCCGGTCCCCCCCCATTCTCCCCATTCTCTGGGGGTTTTCCACACACCCGAAGACCAAGCGGGGATCTGAAGCCCAGCACATGTGGGAGCGGTGATGCAGGAGCTCTGCTCCCTCCCTGAGGATGCTGGTGCTGTGTGGTACCCACTGCTGTGACCCCAAGCATCACCAGCGGTGCAAGCCACGAGGACCAGCATGAAGTCCCTGACCAGCTCCACCAAGCAAAGCCCAAGGCCAAGGTGTCCACGTCCATCAGGAGGAGGGAGCATCCGGAGAGGGCCTGGGGGGGTCTCCCTCATCTGGGATGTGGGGGGTGCGGGACAGGGGGGATCCCACTTGTGGGATGTGCTGCTGAAGAGCTGCTGGTTCCCCTGACCCTCCAGCTTGGCACGTTGGCTTTCACACAGCAGGACCTGGAGGCTCTTGCACCCTGATGCTTCCCCGTTGGAACGGCCTTGCTGCCCCAGACGGGAGCCTGCACCAGCAACGGGGAGGCTCCTCCAGCCCCACATCCAGGGATGGAGCCCAGCACGGTCTGGTTCGTGTCCCTGGTGCTGCGTGCAATCCAGACGCTGCTGGAGGAAGCACGGCTGCTTCTGGCTCCTCCACCCCCTTCCCTGGGAGGCAAGCAGCTCCTCCAGCATTCCCGGTGTCACGGCACAGGCTCCGCAGGGATCAGCCCGTCCGGGAGTCGGGAAGAGCCGGAGGAGAAGAGCCAGGTCTGGCAGTGGGAGGGAGCCCAAAGGCACAAAGGCAGCAGGAGCATCGCTGCCATGGGGGGATCCGCACGGAGAGCAGGGAGCTGCTGTGCAGAGACCCCAGGGGACACGGGAAGTGCCACCAGGGAACGGTGCCGCCGGCACCGGAGCGGCCACGGCGCGAGCCAGGATCAGCCACAACCAACGTCCCCCAGCAGGTCAGGGGCTAACTGCATCCTAACACACGGACACTGCCCAGAGCCCAGCACCAGCACCCCCAGCAGGGCCTGAGAGCAGCTCCAGAGCCTGAAGGGGCTGCAGGGAGCCTGGAGAGGGGTTGGGATGAGGGAGGCAGGGATGGGAGGAGGAGGAAGAGGGAAGAGTTGATGGGAGCTTGGGGAGTTCTTCCCCATGGCAGGGGTTGAAGGGAGAGGTTTGGGATGCTCCATCCCTGGCAGTGCTCAAGGGCAGGGTGCACACAGGGGCTCGGAGCACCCTGCTCCAGGGGAAGGGGATGGGGTTGGAGCTGGAGGAGCTTTCAGCTCCCTTCATCCCAACCCGTTCCGTGAGCCTAAGGCAGAGCCCACCACGGCTCCGCAGCAGACGGGGGCACCGCTGCCAGCGACGCCGCGCCGGTGGCTTGGCGTGGGTCAGGACTTGGCCCTTCCTCGCCGCTGGGAGGTGACAACCGAGCTGCCAAAGGCTGCTGAAGCCCTTCCAGGGCGCTGCTGCTTTCCCTGGTGCCTCTCGGGGCTCCTCCAGCCTTGGTTTTCCTCTCCCAGCGCTAAGAATAGCCTGGAGCAAAGCCGAGTCTGGGAACTCCCGGAGGATGGGGCTGGAGGGGAGCCCAGAGCCTCCTCCCTGCTGCCAAGCCCAGCTCCAGAGCAGGCTCCGGCTGCTGTGCTGCTGGTGGAGCAGCTCCCTGCAGCACCTCCAAGCCCGCAGAGCCCGAGGGCTCCAAGGCAGATCCCGCAGGAGCGGTTGCTGCAGGGCTGTGCCATGGGCGCACCGCGGCCACCAGGACCTGCTGAAGGTGGATGGAGCCACGCAGGGCACAGGGAATGGCTGGAAGCATCCCCTGCACCCCGCAGGGAGCTGAGGACCTGCAGACATTGGGGGGCGGGGGGGGGGATGCATTCCCTGAGCCCATCACCCCGTGGGTGCTGCCCCATGCGACACGGAGGGGACCAGGGCTCATCCTAACGGGGGCTCTGCTGGAGGGCACCCCCCTGGCCTGGCACAGGGGCACTGCTGGGAACATCCAGGAGCTGACGGCGCTCCGGAGGTCACACGGGGCTGGTGCTCCCAGGGGCATGGAATGGGTTGGGATGGAAGGGACCTTGCAGCTCCTCCAGCCCCAAGGCACTGGAATGGGTTGCTCAGAGAAGCTGGGGCTGCCCCATCCCTGGCAGTGCTCAAGGCCAGGTTGGACACAGGGGCTTGGAGCACCCTGCTCCGGTGGAAGGGGTCCCTGCCCCGGCAGGGGTTGGAGCTGGAGGAGCTTTAAGGTCCCTTCAGACCCAAACCACTCCAGGATTCCATAGGACCCAGACACGCTGCAGACACAGAGTGTGGCTGCATCCTGCTTCCCTCCTCATCCTCTCTGGAAGCAGAGCTGTGACCCACAGCAGGGCTCAGGCTGTCACCCACAGGTGTCACCCACAGCTGTGACCCACAGCAGGGCTCAGGCTGTCACCCACAGGTGTCACCCACAGCTGTGACCCACAGCAGGGCTCAGGCTGTCACCCACAGGTGTCACCCACAGCAGGGCTCAGGCTGTCACCCACAGGTGTCACCCACAGCAGGGCTCAGGCTGTGACCCACAGGTGTCACCCACAGCTGTGACCCACAGCAGGGCTCAGGCTGTCACCCACAGGTGTCACCCACAGCTGTGACCCACAGCAGGGCTCAGGCTGTCACCCACAGGTGTCACCCACAGCAGTCACCCACAGCAGGGCTCAGGCTGTCACCCTCAGGTGTCACCCACAGCTGTGACCCACAGCAGGGCTCAGGCTGTCACCCACAGCCGTCACCCACAGGTGTCACCCACAGCAGGGTTCAGGCTGTCACCCACAGCTGTCACCCACAGCAGGGCTCAGGCTGTCACCCACAGCAGTCACCCACAGCAGGGTTCAGGCTGTGACCCACAGGTGTCACCCACAGCTGTGACCCACAGCAGGGCTCAGGCTGTGACCCACAGCAGTCACCCACAGCTGTGACCCACAGCAGGGCTCAGGCTGTCACCCACAGGTGTCACCCACAGGTGTTACCCCCAGGTGTCACCCACAGCAGGGCTCAGGCTGTCACCCACAGGTGTCACCCACAGCTGTCACCCACAGCAGGGCTCAGGCTGTCACCCACAGCACTCACCCTCAGGTGTCACCCACAGCAGGGTTCAGGCTGTCACCCACAGCAGTCACCCACAGCTGTGACCCACAGCAGGGCTCAGGCTGTCACCCACAGCACTCACCCACAGCAGGGTTCAGGCTGTCACCCTCAGGTGTCACCCTCAGGTGTCACCCACCTGCTCTGTGCCCACCTCTCCCTCCCCATCCCCAGCACCCCCTGCTCTGGAGCCACCCCAGCCCCATGGGGCCGCCCCACGGCGGTACCTGCATGGCTGGAGGCTGCGGGGCGCGGGGCCCTGGCTGCTGCAGCTCCTGCGCTCGCGGCCCTGCAGGCTCTTGGGCAGCTGCACCCCCAGGGCGCAGCTGAGGCGCAGCAGGAGGGTGACGAAGAGGGGGGCATAGAGCCCCTGCACGGCCGGGCCGGCCTCCGGAGCACACAGCAGCTCGTAGAGGGCACACGTGGCCTGTGGGGAGAGACGGGAGTGGGGCAGGAGGGTGAGCAGGGGTCTGGGATGCACCGGGAGTGGGGCAGGAGGGTGAGCAGGGGTCTGGGATGCACCGGGAGTGGGGCAGGAGGGTGAGCGGGGGGCTGGGATGCATCGGGAGTGGGGCAGGAGGGTGAGCAGGGGGCTGGGATGCACCGGGAGTGGGGCAGGAGGGTGAGCAGGGGGCTGGGATGCACCGGGAGTGGGGCAGGAGGGTGAGCAGGGGGCTGGGATGCACCAGGAGTGGGGCAGGAGGGTGAGCAGGGGGGACCGAGGGGTCTGGGATGCACTGGGAGCACCAGGAGTGGGGCAGGAGGGTGAGCAGGGGGGGACCGAGGGGTCTGGGATGCACTGGGAGCACTGGGAGCAGCAAAGAGAAGCAAAGGGGTGGAGGGATGGGAGGGGGGGAATGGATTCATCCTGGAGGGATGAGAGAGGGAATGGATTCAACCTGGAAGGATGGGAGAGGGAATGGATTCATCCTGGAGGGATGGGAGAGGGGGAATGGATTCAACCTGGAGGGATGGGAGAGGGGGAATGGATTCATCCTGGAGGGATGGGGGGGGAATGGATTCATCCTGGAGGGATGGGAGAGGGAATGGATTCATCCTGGAGGGATGGGAGAGGGGGAATGGATTCAACCTGGAGGGATGGGAGAGGGGGAATGGATTCATCCTGGAGGGATGGGGGGGGAATGGATTCATCCTGGAGGGATGGGAGAGGGAATGGATTCATCCTGGAGGGATGGGAGAGGGAATGGATTCATCCTGGAGGGATGGGGGGGGAATGGATTTAACCTGGAGGGATGGGAGGGGGGGAATGGATTCATCCTGGAGGGATGGAAGAGGGAATGGATTTAACCTGGAGGGATGGGAGGGGGAATGGATTCAACCTGGAGGGATGGGAGAGGGGGAATGGATTCATCCTGGAGGGATGGGAGAGGGAATGGATTCAACCTGGAGGGATGGGAGAGGGAATGGATTCATCCTGGAGGGATGGGAGGGGGAATGGATTTAACCTGGAGGGATGGGAGGGGGAATGGATTCATCCTGGAGGGATGGGAGAGGGGGAATGGATTCATCCTGAAGGGATGGGAGGGGGAATGGATTCATCCTGGAGGGATGGGAGAGGGAATGGATTCATCCTGGAGGGATGGGGGGGGGGACTGGATTCATCCTGGAGGGATGGGAGAGGGAATGGATTCATCCTGGAGGGATGGGAGAGGGGGAATGGATTCATCCTGGAGGGATGGGAGAGGGAATGGATTCATCCTGGAGGGATGGGAGAGGGAATGGATTCATCCTGGAGGGATGGGAGGGGAATGGATTCATCCTGGAGGGATGGGAGAGGGAATGGATTCATCCTGGAGGGATGGGAGGGGAAATGGATTCATCCTGGAGGGATGGGAGAGGGAATGGATTCATCCTGGAGGGATGGGGGGGGGGAATGGATTCATCCTGGAAGGATGGGAGGGGAATGGATTCATCCTGGAGGGATGGGAGAGGGAATGGATTCATCCTGGAGGGATGGGGGGGGAATGGATTCATCCTGGAGGGATGGGAGGGGGAATGGATTTAACCTGGAGGGATGGGAGAGGGAATGGATTCATCCTGGAGGGATGGGGGGGGGAATGGATTCATCCTGGAGGGATGGGAGAGGGAATGGATTCATCCTGGAGGGATGGGAGAGGGAATGGATTCATCCTGGAGGGATGGGAGAGGGGGAATGAATTCAACCTGGAGGGATGGGAGAGGGAATGGATTCATCCTGGAGGGATGGGAGGGGAGGAATGGATTCATCCTGGAGGGATGGGAGAGGGAATGGATTCATCCTGGAGGGATGGGGGGGGGAATGGATTCATCCTGGAGGGATGGGAGAGGGAATGGATTCATCCTGGAGGGATGGGAGGGGGGAATGGATTCATCCTGGAGGGATGGGAGAGGGAATGGATTCATCCTGGAGGGATGAGAGAGGGATGGATTCATCCTGGAGGGATGGGAGGGGGGGAATGGATTCATCCTGGAGGGATGGGAGAGGGAATGGATTCATCCTGGAGGGATGAGAGAGGGATGGATTCATCCTGGAGGGATGGGAGGGGGGGAATGGATTCATCCTGGAGGGATGGGAGAGGGGGAATGGATTCAACCTGGAGGGATGGGAGGGGGAATGGATTCAACCTGGAGGGATGGGGGGGGGGAATGGATTCATCCTGGAGGGATGGGAGGGGGGGAATGGATTCATCCTGGAGGGATGGGAGAGGGAATGGATTCATCCTGGAGGGATGGGAGGGGGAATGGATTTAACCTGGAGGGATGGGAGAGGGAATGGATTCATCCTGGAGGGATGGGAGGGGGAATGGATTCACCCTGGAGGGATGGGAGGGGGAATGGATTCATCCTGGAGGGATGGGAGAGGGAATGGATTCATCATGGAGGGATGGGAGGGGGGGGAATGGATTCATCCTGGAGGGATGGGGGGGGGGAATGGATTCATCCTGGAGGGATGGGAGGGGGGGAATGGATTTAACCTGGAGGGATGGGAGAGGGGGAATGGATTCAACCTGGAGGGATGGGAGAGGGGGAATGGATTTAACCTGGAGGGATGGGAGGGGGAATGGATTTAACCTGGAGGGATGGGAGGGGGAATGGATTCATCCTGGAGGGATGGGAGAGGGGGAATGGATTTAACCTGGAGGGATGGGAGGGGGAATGGATTCATCCTGGAGGGATGGGAGAGGGAATGGATTCATCCTGGAGGGATGGGAGAGGGAATGGATTCATCCTGGAGGGATGGGAGGGGGAATGGATTCATCCTGGAGGGATGGGAGGGGGGGAATGGATTCATCCTGGAGGGATGGGAGGGGGGGAATGGATTTAACCTGGAGGGATGGGAGAGGGAATGGATTCATCCTGGAGGGATGGGAGGGGGAATGGATTTAACCTGGAGGGATGGGAGAGGGGGAATGGATTCATCCTGGAGGGATGGGAGAGGGGGAATGGATTCATCCTGGAGGGATGGGAGAGGGGGAATGGATTTAACCTGGAGGGATGGGAGAGGGAATGGATTCATCATGGAGGGATGGGAGAGGGGGAATGGATTCATCCTGAAGGGATGAGAGGGGGGGAATGGATTCATCCTGGAGGGATGGGAGAGGGGGAATGGATTCATCCTGGAGGGATGGGAGGGGGGGAATGGATTCATCCTGGAGGGATGGGAGAGGGGGAATGGATTCATCCTGGAGGGATGGGAGGGGGGGAATGGATTCATCCTGGAGGGATGGGAGAGGGGGGAATGGATTCATCCTGGAGGGATGGGGGGGGGAATGGATTCATCCTGGAGGGATGGGAGGGGGGGAATGGATTCATCCTGGAGGGATGGGAGGGGGGGAATGGATTTAACCTGGAGGGATGGGAGGGGGAATGGATTCATCCTGGAGGGATGGGAGGGGGAATGGATTTAACCTGGAGGGATGGGAATGGATTTAACCTGGAAGGGGGGAATGGATTTAACCTGGAAGGGGGGAATGGATTCAAGCGGGAGGGATGGGAATGGATTCAACCTGGAGGGATGGGGGGGGAATGGATTTAACCTGGAAGGGGGGAATGGATTCAAGCGGGAGGGATGGGAATGGATTCAACCTGGAGGGATGGGGGGGGAATGGATTTAACCTGGAAGGGGGGAATGGATTCAAGCGGGAGGGATGGGAATGGATTTAAGCTTCCAGAGGGGAGGCTGAGATCGGATCTCGGGAAGTTCTTCCCCATGAGGGTGCTGGGGCACCGGGATGGGTGCAAGGAGAAGCTGCGCCTGCCCCATCCCCGGCAGTGCCCAAGGGCAGCTTGGACCCAGGGGCTCGGAGCACCCTGCTCCAGGGGAAGGGGTCCCTGCCTGCCCTGCCCGTGGCTGGAGCTGGAGCAGCTTTAAGCCCCCTTCCTCCCAGCTCACCGCAGGGTCCCCTCCACCCCAGCGCCCCCTCTCCACATCCCTCCGCAGCTCTTTGGGATGCTCGGCATCCCACCTCTGCTTTCTGCCCCTGGGGGAGGAGGAGCAGACGCAGGAGCCGCGTTTTGGGGGCAGGAGGACACCGCACACGTCCGGGATGCCCCGGAGCCCCATTGAGGCGGGGTGAGGAGCGCAGTGGGGCAGGAGGACACCGCACACGTCCGGGATGCCCCGGAGCCCCATTGAGGCGGGGTGAGGAGCGCAGTGGGACAGGAGGACACCGCACACGCCCGGGATGCCCCGGAGCCCCATTGAAGCGGGGTGAGGAGCGCAGGGGGGCAGGAGGACACCGCACACGCCCGGGATGCCCCGGAGCCCCATTGAGGCGGGGTGAGGAGCGCAGTGGGGCAGGAGGACACCGCACACGCCCGGGATGCCCCGGAGCCCCATGGAGGCGGGGTGAGGAGCGCAGGGGGGCAGGAGGACACCGCACACGGCCGGGATGCCCCGGAGCCCCATTGAGGCGGGGTGAGGAGCGCAGTGGGGCAGGAGGACACCGCACACGGCCGGGATGCCCCGGAGCCCCATTGAGGCGGGGTGAGGAGCGCAGTGGGGCAGGAGGACACCGCACACGGCCGGGATGCCCCGGAGCCCCATTGAGGCGGGGTGAGGAGCGCAGGGGGGCAGGAGGACACCGCACATGCCCGGGATGCCCCGGAGCCCCATGGAGGCGGGGTGAGGAGCGCAGTGGGGCAGGAGGACACCGCACACGCCCGGGATGCCCCGGAGCCCCATGGAGGCGGGGTGAGGAGCGCAGTGGGGCAGGAGGACACCGCACACGCCCGGGATGCCCCGGAGCCCCATTGAGGCGGGGTGAGGAGCGCAGTGGGGCAGGAGCAGCGCAGCTGGGGGGGGGCAGCCCCGTTGCACAGCAGCTGCAGCAGCAGGAAACCCGCACATCTGGCTCCAGCTCCGGGAGGCATCAAACGCAAAGCGCTCTGCCCCAGCACCTGCGAGCCCTTTACGAGCCGGTGCCTGGGCTCTAATGGGCATTAGGCACAAGCCTTGGCACAAGGGAAGCGCTGCAGGTGTGGGGCAGGGGACCCTCGATGGGGCTGGCCCCGCAGCGGGGTACTCACAGCCAGCGGCAGAGGGGTGGCGATGCGCTCCGAGCCGCTGCCCAGCAGGAAGCTCTTGCTCTCCTTGTAGGGCACATCCCTGTTCACCTTGTCCAGGAGCTGCTCCAGGATCTGCGAGGTGAGGGTGGGCTCGGTGGCCAGGGACCTCCACATGGTGCACGTGTGGCTGCAGGACAGAGCAGGAGGGAAGGGAGCTTTGGCACCGGGAGCGCTCCGGGTCCCTCCATGAGCCAGGGAACACTTGGGTCCCATCGCCAACAGCGCTGGAACAAGGGTGAGGAGCACATCACCAGGTCCCACAGGACAGGAACCGATTGGTTTGGGTTGAAGGGACCTTAAAGCCCCTCCAGCTCCATCCCCTTCCCCTGGAGCAGGGCGCTTGGAGCCCCTGTGTCCAACCTGCCCTTGAGCACTGCCAGGGATGGAGCATCCCAAACCTCTCCCTTCAACCCCTTCCATGGGGAAGAACTTCCCAAGATCCCATCAACTCTTCCCTCTTCCATGGAGGATGGAGCTGGCAGAGGGTCCGGTACCCATGGGCTCGATTCACAGTCACGGACTCATGGAATGGGTTGGGATGAAGGGACCTTAAAGCCCCTCCAGCTCCAGCCATGGGCAGGGACCCCTTCCCCTGGAGCAGGGTGCTCGGAGCCCCTGTGTCCAAGCTGCCCTTGAGCACTGCCAGGGATGGGGCAGCCACAGTCGCTCAAGGCTCAGCTTGGGGCTGGCACCAACTCAGCAGCCTGGGGGGATGAGACCTGCCCCATAATCATAGAATCATAGAATGGAAAGGACCTGAAGCTCAGCCAGCTCCAACCCTGTGCCACGGGCAGGGACACCTCACCCTAAACCATGGCACCCAAGGCTCTGCCCAACCTGGCCTTGGACACCACCAGGGATGGAGCATTCCCAACCTCCCTGGGCAACCCATTCCAGTGCCTCAGCACCCTCACAGGAACGAATTTCCTCCTTAGATCCAACCTAACCCCCCCCCGTTTCAGTTTGACACCGTTACCCCTTGTCCTGTCCCTGCAGTCCCCAATGAAGAGTCCCTCCCCAGCATCCCCATAACGCAGCCCTGAGCACCCCAAGCTCCCCGGAGCCAGCTTTGCTGCCCAGCAATCCCCCCCTGGAAGGCAGCTCCGGCTGCAGGCAGCTCCCCAGGGGAATTCCAGCTGGATCCCATTGCTGCTGCAAGGCACCAGGGCTTAACCACAGCCTGGCCCAAGGCCCAGGACCACGGCGGGGGGCTGGATGAGCCCCGGGAGCAGCGCAGGACCTGTCGAAGGGCAGCGCGCTGCCCAGCAGGCTGGACACCACCACGCTCTTGTGCTGGGAGGCCAGGATGTAGACGGTCTGCTGGGCAGCCTTGCGGACGTGCTCCTCATCCACCTCCTCCAGCTTGCTGTGGATGATGCTCATGATGTCAGGGACCTGGGCAAAGAAGGGACAGAGGCACCAGGCTGAGCACTGGGTCCAACTGGGGGCCCCTCACTGCAACAGAGACCTTGAGGTGCTGGAGTGGGGCCGGAGAAGGGAATGGAGCTGGAGCAGGGCCTGGAGCACAGGGGTGATGGGGAAGGGCTGAGGGACCTGGGGGGTTCACATGGGGAAGGGAAGGCTCAGGGGGGACCTGATGGCTCCCTCCAAGTGCCTGCCAGGAGGATGGAGCCAGGAGGGGCTGGGCTCTGCTCCCAAGGAACAAGGGATGGGACAAGAGGAACCGGCCTCAAGCTGCACCAGGGCAGGTTTAGATGGAGCTGAGGAACAATTCCTGCCCCAGAGGGTGCTCAGGCATCGGAAGAGGCTGCCCGGGGCAGGGCTGCAGTCACCGGCCCTGGAGGTACCCAAAGGATGTGCAGATGGGGCACTCGGGGACGTGGGGCAGGGGTGGCCTTGGCAGGGCTGGGATCGGTTGGACTGGATGAGCTGAGAGGTGTTTCCCCCCCTTGGCTGATGCCATGCCTGATCCTGGGGGATGCTGAGCACTCGGTGTCACTGCCAGGACAGTCCCTGCAGCCAGGACACGCGTGTCCCATCCCCTCAGGCAGGCAATGGGACTGGAGAGGACAGGGTGGGTGGGCAGAACATCGGGCAGAACCCTTCTGGTCCCATGGCGGGGATGCTCCTGCTCACGGGGTATGAGCAGAACCGCTGCCAGCCCCCCCTGGAAGCCCAGGATCCTTCCCCACCTCGGGAGCTGAGCATGGAGGAGGCTGCAGGGGCTCGGAGGATGCAGCCAGGAGCATCCTGCCCCTGCCCCTGCCCCAGCCCCAGCCCCAGCACCGGGGCCGTGGGGGGGGCTCAGTGAGCCGGATGCAGGGAGATGCTGCGGGCCTGGCGGGGCTGTGGAGCACACCCTGAGCTGTGGCAGAGGGAGCTGAGGAGCAGAGCACGGCCCATAGCACATCCCTGGGCTAAGAGCAGGGGCTGCCCCACCGGCTCCCAGGCTCAGCATCGGCTCCGGGTCCAGGACCTGCGCTGGATCCCACCCTGAGGGGAGTCATGGACCTGGGAGTGACCCCATGTAGGAGAGAGGGGAAGAGGCTGGAGAGGGAGCTCCGGTGCCCCAGCAGCCCCTGTGTCCAACCTGGCCTTGGGGCAAGTGTTCCTCTGGCCTGCGGCAGCCATGGCTGATACAGGGCTTAACCACCTCCCTTCTCCCAGCAGGGATGGACCCTTCCCTGTGCTGGATATCCCAACCCTGCCAAGGCCTGGAGCCTGCTGGAGCATCCCCGCCCGGAACAGAGGATCCCAGCAAACCAGCCCTGGAGCTGCCGGTGGGAATCTCTGGGGCTACAGCCCCATGGGAGGCCCCAAGCCCTGGCTGGGGGGAGGCCAGGAGCTCACCTTCTCCTGCAGCACTGCCCCGCGCTCCTTGAGCAGGGAGTTGATGATGACGGTGGCTGCGCGGGAGCAGTTCCTGTCGGGATCCCCCAGCCCCTCGAAGAGGGCAAGCAGGAGGCTCAGGAGCTGCTCGGGAGGGATGCGCTTCCCCACCACCTGCAGGGAGCACAGCAGATGAGCCCCATGGCTGCCATGGGGCAGTGAACACCGCCCCTCAGCGCAGAGCCCAAAGGGGAGCCCACGCTGGAGGCGATGCTCTCGTGGGACCCCACTCGGATCCTGGGGGTCCCCAGTGCAAGGGGGATGTGGGGCTGCTGCGAGGGCTGGAGCCAGGCTGGGAGAGCTGAGCCTGGACAAGAGAGGGCTCCTGAAGAGGGGAGCTGAGAGCAGCTCCAGGGCCTGAAGGGGCTGCAGGGAGCCTGGAGAGGGGCTGGGACAGGGGAGGCAGGGATGGGAGGAGGAGGAACGGCTTTAAAGTCCCTTCCCACCCAAACCATCGTGGTTCCATGATTCTGCAACGGATGGGAGCGAGGGTCAGGCCGCAAGGTGCCATCAGCACCACGCTGACGGAGCCATCAGCATCACCGGATAACCCGGAGCTCAGCTTGTGCATCAGACCTGGGAAGGGCCACGCTGAGCCCCAGCCCAGCCAGGCAGGAGTCCCTGCGTGGGGGACCTCGCTGTGGGGCACTGAGCCCCGAAGAGGGCACCAGCAGCTGCCCCATGGAGGTGAGCACCCCCAGAGGCCCCCCGCAGGTCCCAGTGCGGAGCCCGCGGCCGCGCTGGGCTCACGCTGCACTTACCGTGGCCAGGCTGTTGCAGGTGTGGAAGAGGACGGTGAAGTCGGGCTCCTCCAGGCCTTGCTTCAGAGCCTTCAGCCCCTCCACCATCTCATCCCTGTGGTCCCGGGCGAAACCTGCATCCGGGCGGGAGCGGTCACGGAGCGGCATCCCCTGTATCCTGCATCCCAGAGAGACCTCCCCACGCTGCAGAGCTGGCCCGGCTTACAGGGAGGAGCAGGAAACTCAAGGACCAGAAGGGCTTGCGCTGCTCTGGAGAGCAGGACCACAGGATCCTAAAGGTCTTTTCCAGCCCAGGTGGTTCTATGATTCCCATAGAAGTCCTCCCGCGGTGCTGAGGGGCCCGGTGCCTCCATCCGAAGAGGAGGACTGACCTCTCCCGGAGGCGGCAGGAACGCCAGGCTCGAACCGGCTCCTGCCTGGAGAGCATCAAGGGGCTCCGGGAAGCCTGGAGAGGGGCTTGGGACAGGGGATGCAGGGCCAGGCCAAGGGGAATGGCTCGAACGTGCCCGAGGGGAGGCTGAGCTGAGCTCTCAGGAAGCTCTTCCCTGGGAGGGTGCTGAGGCGCCGGCACAGGGTGCCCAGAGGAGCTGGGGCTGCCCCATCCCTGGCAGTGCTCAAGGGCAGCTCGGACACAGGGGCTCGGAGCACCCTGCTCCGGTGCAAGGGGTTGGAGCTGGAGCAGCTTCCAGCTCCCTTCATCCCAAGCCATGCCACGGCTCTGTTACCAGAGGCGAGGAGGGGCGGGCTGCGCATCCCTGTGCCCCACCGCGCAGAGCGGGGCAGCAGCTCCCCCTGCTCACCCTCGTAGCAGAGCTGGATGTAGAGCAGGCAGTAGACGCAGTCCACGGCGTGCAGGCGGACGCTGGGCACCGCGTCCGAGCAGCGCGGAGAGAAGAGGGCGATGAGGACGCTGAGGTTGTAGAAGGGGGTCACGGTCTGGGGGGACAAAGAGGGGGGGAGCCTGAGCATGGGGAGCGGGGGGCACAGGGAGGGGGGGGTGCAGGATGAGGCCCCCGGGCGCACTCACGCTGACGTTGAGGGTGCTCAGGTAGAAGTCCAACAAGGCGGCGCTGATCTCCACTGCCCGCTGCCGCTCGTGGTCCTTGCTCGACTTGATCCAGGGGCCTAAATGCTGCAGGGGGGAGCATCGCGTCTATGAGGAGAGGCTGGGAACACTGGGGCTGTGGAGCCTGGAGAAGAGAAGGCTGCAGGGAGACCTCAGAGCAGCGTCCAGTGCCTGAAGGGGGCTATAGGGATGCTGGGGAGGGACTCTTCATTAGGGACTGCAGGGACAGGACAAGGGGTAACGGGTTCAAACTGAAACAGGGGGGGGTTAGGTTGGATCTAAGGAGGAAATTCGTTCCTGTGAGGGTGCTGAGGCACTGGAATGGGTTGCCCAGGGAGGTTGGGAATGCTCCATCCCTGGCAGTGCTCAAGGCCAGGTTGGACGAAGCCTTGGGTGCCATGGTTTAGGGTGAGATGTCCCTGCCCGTGGCAGGGGGTTGGAACTGGATGAGCTTCAGGTCCTTTCCAACCCCAACCATTCTGTTCCACCAGGAAGGAGGGGAGCAGCTCAGCTGCTTTGCCTCGGGCAGCCAAGGGCTCCCTCAGGCTGCAGGAACCAGCCCCCCGAGCCAACAGCCCAAGTGCCCCTCGGTGAGGCTCCAGTTGCAGGTCCCCTGCTAACAGCGACCTCCTCCTCAGCGCTGGGCTGCCCACCCTGGCAAGAGGAGGGGTGGACCCAAGGGTCCATAAGGAGCCTGCCCCAAGCAGGCTGTGTGCAGGAGGATGCTGAGGCTCACAGCAGACCTCGTGGCACACGGAGAAGCCCGGACCCGTCCCGCTGCTGCCAGCTCTGGGTCCAAACCCCTCCGCTTCCCCGCTGCCCCCCCCCTGCAGAAGGCACCGGAGCCGGGCTGCACGCACCGCAAACATGTCCTGGAGGCCGTGGGGGGTGAGGTTCCTCTGCAGGAGGCTCTTGAGCAGCTCTTGGAGGGCACTCATGGTGTCACCGTACAGCGCCTGCGGACGAGACACGGCTCGGAGGCTCCGCAGGGGCCACGCCGCATCCCGCAGCCGCGGGTCTCAACGCGCCTCTCCGCAGCCTGTGCCCGGGTCCAGCCACCCCCGGCTCAGCAGGGGCCGAAAGCCGGCTGTAAACCCCCTGCCCTGGCAGCGCTGGGCACAGGCTGGGCACCGGCACCGTGCGGGCTGTGACCGGTGCCAAGAGGCGGCGTGAGGCAGGGCTGAGCACGGATGCTGCCCAGAGGAAATCTGGTCCTTCCCCTGCTGGGGCTACATTCCAGCGAGCCCAGGTGGAATGGGCCCCGGAAGATGCTCACGGATCCCTTTTGGGATGCGATTCAGGATGCGGGTGGTGGGTGCAGCGATGATGGAGGGAAGGGCTGGGATCCAGGCTGGAGGGCTGGGAACCTCCTGGGGCTCAACCAGGCCAAGGGCAAGGTCCTGCTGTGGATCGGGGGAACCCCAGCACTGAGCCAGGCTGGGGGAGAGGGGCTGGAGCCTGAGGAGCAGGACTTGGGGGGCTGGGGGAGGAGAACCCCCCCCCCCCGTGTGCTGGGTGCACCCAGAGTGGAAGCAGCAGCGCAGGGAGGGGATCCTGCCCCTCTGCTGCGGGAAGGGGAGAGCTGAGAGCAGCTCCAGGGCATGAAGGGGCTGCAGGGAGCCTGGAGAGGGGTTGGGACAAGGGAGGCAGGGATGGGAGGAGGAGGAAGAGGGAAGAGTTGATGGGAGCTTGGGGAGTTCTTCCCCATGGAAGGGGTTGAAGGGAGAGGTTTGGGATGCTCCATCCCTGGCAGTACTCAAGGGCAGCTTGGACACAGGGGCTCGGAGCACCCTGCCCCAGGGGAAGGGGTCCCTGCCCTGCCCGTGGTTGGAGCTGGAGGAGCTTTGAGGTCCCTTCACCCCAAACCAGGCTGGGATTCTGTAAGCTCCAAACCTCTGAAGCTCCACAGGAGGGGAGGGAAGCAGAAAGGGAATTCTTAACCCCAGTTCCAGGCTAGATGCCTGTGAACACCAGGCAGGGGGAGCCCCGGGCTGCTCCTCACCTGGGCACAGCACCCACGGGGCCGAGCAGGGTTTGTGCCAGCACCACAGCTCCCTTTGGAAAGGGCCCTTCTCCCCTTAGGCTCCAGCATCCCCGATCCCCCTCCAGGGAGCTCATGCTCTCACCACCAGCTTGCCCTGGTGAGGAGCTCGGGTTCCCCTGCAGTCAGTGCAGCAGAGGGGCCGGGCTGGGGGAGATAAGGGAGCAGAGGGAACACCGGAGCCAGTTCCCCCCTGCCTGGATTGAATGCAGCCCCTTCCCACGGCTGATCCAGGGGCAGGGGGGGACAGGATGCACCTTGTTGGCTCCTGGGAATGTGAGGAGGCCCGGGGATGCTGCCCCAACCCCAACATCCCCGAGCAGCACCTGGGAACAAAGCTGGATCTTAACATCACATCGGCTTTGTGCTGCTCCGGGTATTCCTGCTCCTTGGTACAGCATCCCCTGCCTGCTCCGGGTATTCCTGCTCCTTGGTACAGCATCCCCTGCCTGCTCCAGGTATTCCTGCTCCTTGGTACAGCATCCCCCTTCATGCCCTGGGTATTCCTGCTCCTTGGTACAGCATCCCCTGCCTGCCCCAGGTATTCCTGCTCCTTGGTACAGCATCCCCTGCCTGCTCCAGGTGTTCCTGCTCCTTGGTACAGCATCCCCCTGCCTGCCCTGGGGATTCCTGCTCCTTGGTACAGCATCCCCCTTCATGCCCTGGGTACTCCTGCTCCTTGGTACAGCATCCCCCTGCCTGCTCCAGGTATTCCTGCTCCTTGGTACAGCATCCCCTGCCTGCTCCAGGTATTCCTGCTCCTTGGTACAGCATCCCCTGCCTGCTCCAGGTATTCCTGCTCCTTGGTACAGCATCCCCCTTCATGCCCTGGGTATTCCTGCTCCTTGGTACAGCATCCCCCTTCATGTCCTGGGGATTCCTGCTCCTTGGTACAGCATCCCCCTGCCTGCTCCAGGTATTCCTGCTCCTTGGTACAGCATCCCCCTTCATGTCCTGGGGATTCCTGCTCCTTGGTACAGCATCCCCCTGCCTGCTCCAGGTATTCCTGCTCCTTGGTACAGCATCCCCCTGCCTGCCCTGGGGATTCCTGCTCCTTGGTACAGCATCCCCCTGCCTGCTCCAGGTATTCCTGCTCCTTGGTACAGCATCCCCCTGCCTGCCCTGGGGATTCCTGCTCCTTGGTACAGCATCCCCCTGCCTGCTCCAGGTATTCCTGCTCCTTGGTACAGCATCCCCCTTCATGTCCTGGGGATTCCTGCTCCTTGGTACAGCATCCCCCTGCCTGCTCCAGGTATTCCTGCTCCTTGGTACAGCATCCCCTGCCTGCTCCAGGTATTCCTGCTCCTTGGTACAGCATCCCCCTGCCTGTCCTGGGTATTCCTGCTCCTTGGTACAGCATCCCCCTGCCTGCTCCAGGTATTCCTGCTCCTTGGTACAGCATCCCCCTTCATGTCCTGGGTATTCCTGCTCCTTGGTACAGCATCCCCCTGCCTGCTCCAGGTATTCCTGCTCCTTGGTACAGCATCCCCTGCCTGCTCCAGGTATTCCTGCTCCTTGGTACAGCATCCCCCTGCCTGCTCCAGGTATTCCTGCTCCTTGGTACAGCATCCCCCTTCATGTCCTGGGTATTCCTGCTCCTTGGTACAGCATCCCCCTGCCTGCTCCAGGTATTCCTGCTCCTTGGTACAGCATCCCCCTGCCTGCTCCAGGTATTCCTGCTCCTTGGTACAGCATCCCCCTGCCTGCTCCAGGTATTCCTGCTCCTTGGTACAGCATCCCCCTGCCTGCTCCAGGTATTCCTGCTCCTTGGTACAGCATCCCCCTGCCTGCTCCAGGTATTCCTGCTCCTTGGTACAGCATCCCCCTGCCTGCTCCAGGTATTCCTGCTCCATGGTACAGCATCCCCCTTCATGCCCTGGGTATTCCCACCTCCTTGGGAATGGCATCGGCTCCATTCTCCTCCCTGTCCTTGGCCAGCTCCAGCGGTGGAAGCGCCAGCACTCCAGCCAGGCACGTGTCAATGAGCTCTGTCCGGTCAGGGTCACTCAGGTGGGGCTCCAGGATGCTGATCCCAGCTTAAGGAAGCAACATGGATCACCGAGCCCTAGGGGAGCCCTCACCCAGGGAAGCAGGGAACTCGGGGCAGCCGCTCCAAGCAGGTCCAGCACGCCCGGCACTGCTCTGTGGATGCAGCCCGCACGGGCCAGCAGCAGGGGAGCCGCGGGGTGAAGCAGGCCGGGGTGAGGCTCCATCACTCCCGCACTGGAAGGATACACCAGGTAAGTGCAGGTGACCATGGCCCGCTGGCGAACCGGCGTCCGCAGCGTGTCCTGGGGCTCTGCCTTCATGAACTCCTGGAGGGCAGCGCAAGGGGACGGTGAGGGCCACGTCCAGCCCCATCGCTTGCCAGGCGTGGGGAAGGTGTGCTGTTATCCCCACGCGCCCTGGGACGTGCGTGCACGGGGATGGAGGCAGCAGCATCGCTCGCAGCGAAGGATGCTGGAAGGGCAGAGCCCGCCCCATGGGGGTCCACGGCTCCAGCAGACACCCGGGGACGGGGCTCCTCAAGGCAGACTCTTACCCAGCCTTCCCTGAGGAGCACAGCTCCGGGCAGGGAGCAGCTCCAGCCACGTGTAACCCGCAGTGACGGGGCTCGGGTACCCCCGGACCACCCCCTCAGGGCTTCTCTTACCACCATCTGGGCCACGAGCTCAGCCTTGCGGGAGAAGCTGAAGTCCCCACGCTTGCCCCCTTTGCAGATGGCCTGGCTGATCATGCAGATGCTCCGGATGAGGCAGAGCTTCAGCGTCAGGTCCTGAGAGCACAACGCAGGGTGAAGATCAGGCTCAAACCCACCCCAACACAGCCCAGCCCAAACGGGGGTCCCTGCACGGAAACCAGAGCTCAGGCTGAGCCTGTGCCCTTGGCCGTGTGAGGGCTCAGCTCCCTGCTCTTCATCCCTGCCTCAGGCTCGCTGCTGGCTGGGGAGCACCAGGAACCCCCCATCCCTGCTGCCACTGGAGCACATGGGATGAGGACACTGCCGCAGGGCTCCCTCCCCTCAAAGCAGCCCCTGAGGACACAGATGCTGAGGGGCAGCTCCATAGGATGCCAGGAGCCATTCCCCGTGCGCAGTTTGGGGTGCAGGACCGGTGCCATGGGGAGGCATCACCACCCCAAGCGCTCCCCTCGTCAGGGAGCAGGGCAGGGGCTCTCAAGGAGGGGGTCCCAGCTCGGGGCTGGAGAGGCAGAAGCTGTTAGTACGAGGGAGCCCAGAAGGAAAAGGCATTAGTGGAGCCCAGCAGAGCCCTTGGCCAGAGCCCAGCCTGGCTAATGGCAATGTCCCTGTCGGCCTTTGGAGAGAGAAGCACGAAGAGATGCATCCACACGAGAGCAGAGGTGATTCTGCTCTGCTCTGCCCTGCTGACCCCAGCCCCAGAGGGACCTGGAGCTGCTGGGGAGAGCCCAGAGGAGGCTACGGGGCTGCTGCGAGGGCTGGAGCAGCTCTGCCCTGGAGCCAGGCTGGGAGAGCTGGGCTGGGGCAGCCTGGAGAAGAGAAGGCTCCTGAAGGGGAGAGCTGAGAGCAGCTCCAGTGCCTGAAGGGGCTGCAGGAAACCTGGAGAGGGGCTTGGGACAAGGGATGTAGGGACAGGCCAAGGGGAATGGCTTGAACGTGCCAGAGGGGAGACTGAGCTGAGCTCTGAGGCAGAAGCTCTTCCCTGTGAGGGTGCTGAGGCGCTGGCACAGGGTGCCCAGAGAAGCTGTGGCTGCCCCATCCCTGGCAGCGCTCAGGGCCAGGTTGGACACAGGGGCTCGGAGCACCCTGCTCCAGGGGAAGGGGTCCCTGCCCTGGCCGGGGTCGGAGCCAAGAGGCAGAGAGCTGCTGTGAGCGCAGCTCTCGGGGAAGGCAGAGCAAGAGGCAGGCAGAGGAGCAGCGGGAGCAGAGGAGCCCGTTCAGTGCCTCACACTGTACCTTGGTTTCTACCTTTATGCCCAGAACCTGAACGGGTGGAAAGAAGAGGACACGTTAGCACTGAAACGGGAACCTCCCTGTCCTGGGGTCCCGGCGGGTCCCGGGGCTGCCCCGGCACCTCACCTTGGTGTTGAAGTACTGGAAGATGTTCTTCAGGACGTCCGCTTCGATGCGGGGCAGCACCAGGTCCTGGGGCGCGCAGGCGGCCACGTAGCCATAGCACAGGATGAGGGTGCTCTTGATCTTCTCCACTTCGCTGTCGCTGCGGTCCTGGCAGGGCAGAGCAGAGCCAGTGCGGGCACCGGGGCTGCCGAGGTCCCCGTGCTGCTGCCGGGACCCCGGCTCGGGCTGCCTGAGCCAGGGACATAGCCCCACAACACAGGGCACCCCAAAGCCCGTTGGGGATGCCCACTGCCACCCAACAGCCACGAGCCCTCATGGCCATCCAGTGCTACCCGGCAGAGCCCAGCATGGGGCATCGGGAGCCCCAGCCCGGGCCAGGTTAACCATGGCAAAGATAACCAAGGGCACCAAGGGGGTGAGCACCAGGGTAATGGTGGGAACAGCACCAGGGTAATGGGGGGAACAGCACCAGGTTAATGGGGGGAACAGCACCAGGGTAATGGGGGGAACAGCACCAGGGTAATGGTGGGAACAGCACCAGGGTAATGGTGGGAACAGCACCAGGGTAATGGGGGGAACAGCACCAGGGTAACGGTGGGAACAGCACCAGGTAATGGGGGGAACAGCACCAGGGTAATGGTGGGAACAGCACCAGGGTAATGGGGGGAACAGCACCAGGGTAATGGGGGGAACAGCACCAGGGTAACGGTGGGAACAGCACCAGGTAATGGGGGGAACAGCACCAGGGTAATGGTGGGGAACAGCACCAGGGTAATGGTGGGAACAGCACCAGGTTAATGGGGGGAACAGCACCAGGGTAATGGGGGGAACAGCACCAGGGTAATGGGGGGAACAGCACCAGGGTAATGGTGGGAACAGCACCAGGTTAATGGTGGGAACAGCACCAGGTTAATGGTGGGAACAGCACCAGGGTAATGCTGGGAACAGCACCAGGGTAATGGGGGGAACAGCACCAGGGTAATGGTGGGGAACAGCACCAGGGTAATGGGGGGAACAGCACCAGGGTAATGGTGGGAACAGCACCAGGGTAATGGGGGGAACAGCACCAGGGTAATGGTGGGAACAGCACCAGGGTAATGGTGGGAACAGCACCAGGGTAACGGTGGGAACAGCACCAGGTTAATGGGGGGAACAGCACCAGGGTAATGGTGGGAACAGCACCAGGGTAATGGTGGGGACAGCACCAGGGTAATGGGGGGAACAGCACCAGGTTAATGGTGGGGAACAGCACCAGGGTAATGGTGGGGAACAGCACCAGGGTAATGGTGGGGAACAGCACCAGGGTAATGGTGGGAACAGCACCAGGGCAATGGGGGGAACAGCACCAGGGTAATGGTGGGGAACAGCACCAGGGTAATGGGGGGAACAGCACCAGGGTAATGGGGGGAACAGCACCAGGTTAATGGGGGGAACAGCACCAGGGTAATGGTAGGGAACAGCACCAGGGTAATGGGGGGAACAGCACCAGGGTAATGGTGGGAACAGCACCAGGGTAATGGTGGGAACAGCACCAGGGTAATGGGGGGAACAGCACCAGGGTAATGGTGGGAACAGCACCAGGGTAATGGTGGGAACAGCACCAGGTAATGGTGGGAACAGCACCAGGGTAATGGTGGGAACAGCACCAGGGTAATGGTGGGAACAGCACCAGGTTAATGGGGGGAACAGCACCAGGGTAATGGTGGGAACAGCACCAGGGTAATGGGGGGAACAGCACCAGGGTAATGATGGGAACAGCACCAGGGTAATGGTGGGGAACAGCACCAGGGTAATGGGGGGAACAGCACCAGGGTAATGGGGGGAACAGCACCAGGTTAATGCTGGTGAGCAGCACCCACTGCCTGTCCCCCAGCCCTGCTGAAAGCCATCCCCATCCAGGGAGCAGTTGGTGGCCAGCACCCATCGCACCACAGCCCCAAGGCTGCACCAGGGCATCCTCAGCCAGCTCCCAAGCTCCAGTGTCCGTCCTGTGCTGAGCCAGGGTCCGCACAGCACCAATCCTGCCCTCAAACATCCCACCCCAGAGAGCAGGAAGGAAACCCCGCCACGGGTCAGGAGCCTGGGGCTGAGGAGCTGGAGCTGAGCAGCCTCTGATGCCAAGAGCAGCTCGGGGCTACCCCAGCTCCATGCCAAGTGCTCTGGGGCAGGAGAAGGAACACTCAGCCCCGGCTCTGCCCAAAGCATCCCGCAGGAGCCTTTAGCTGTGGGTCAGGGTCAGGTCCCATGGGCCTCTTACCTTGAAGATACTGAAAAGCCCCACGGACTTCTTGAAGACATCGGACCTGACGAACTCCTCCAGCTTGGCCAAGGTCTCCTCCAGGTGGTTTATGGCACACAGCCCAAAGCAGGAGGCAAGTCCCTGGCGGGGGCAGAGCAAACACATCAGCAGGAAGCTGATGCTCCAAGAGCCTGGTTATTGGTTCCATGCCCAGCACCACTGGTTCCATGCCCAGCACCATTGGTTCCATGCCCAGCACCACTGGTTCCATGCCCAGCACCATTGGTTCCATGCCCAGCACCACTGGTTCCATGCCCAGCACCATTGGTTCCATGCCCAGCACCACTGGTTCCATGCCCAGCACCACTGGTTCCATGCCCAGCACCATTGGTTCCATGCCCAGCACCACTAGTTCCATGCCCAGCACCACTGGTTCCATGCCCAGCACCACTGGTTCCATGCCCAGCACCACTGGTTCCATGCCCAGCACCATTGGTTCCATGCCCAGCACCACTGGTTCCATGCCCAGCACCACTGGTTCTATGCCCAGCACCACTGGTTCCATGCCCAGCACCACTGGTTCCATGCCCAGCACCATTGGTTCCATGCCCAGCACCACTGGTTCCATGCCCAGCACCACTGGTTCCATGCCCAGCACCACTGGTTCCATGCCCAGCACCATTGGTTCCATGCCCAGCACCACTGGTTCCATGCCCAGCACCATTGGTTCCATGCCCAGCACCACTGGTTCCATGCCCAGCACCATTGGTTCCATGCCCAGCACCATTGGTTCCATGCCCAGCACCATTGGTTCCATGCCCAGCACCATTGGTTCCATGCCCAGCACCATTGGTTCCATGCCCAGCACCACTGGTTCCATGCCCAGCACCATTGGTTCCATGCCCAGCACCACTGGTTCCATGCCCAGCACCATTGGTTCCATGCCCAGCACCACTGGTTCCATGCCCAGCACCATTGGTTCCATGCCCAGCACCACTGGTTCCATGCCCAGCACCACTGGTTCCATGCCCAGCACCATTGGTTCCATGCCCAGCACCACTGGTTCCATGCCCAGCACCATTGGTTCCATGCCCAGCACCATTGGTTCCATGCCCAGCACCACTGGTTCCATGCCCAGCACCACTGGTTCCATGCCCAGCACCACTGGTTCCATGCCCAGCACCATTGGTTCCATGCCCAGCACCACTGGTTCCATGCCCAGCACCATTGGTTCCATGCCCAGCACCACTGGTTCCATGCCCAGCACCACTGGTTCCATGCCCAGCACCACTGGTTCCATGCCCAGCACCATTGGTTCCATGCCCAGCACCACTGGTTCCATGCCCAGCACCACTGGTTCTGGCCAGGTTGGAGCTCCCTGCTCCAGTGCAAGGGGTCCCTGCCTGCGGCAGGGGTTGGAGCTGGGGGAGCTTTAAGGTCCCTTCCAACCCAAACCAATCTGGGGTTCTATGATTAAGCTGGTCCAGTGCTTGACAGCCCTCAGGGGAAGAAATTGCTCCCAGTATCCCACGTATCCCCCTCCTGGCCCAGCTCGAGGGCAGGGCCGCTCTGCTGCTCCATCCGGATGAGCCCTGGGATGCGTGGCACAGCCCCTCACCTCCCTTTCTGCCTCCTCGTGGTATCTGGCTGTTTCCAGGAGCTCCTGGAGCTGCTTTTGCACGAGGTCCTTGCTGCTGCAGGCCCCCAGCGTCGTCCCGATGCATTTGTACAGGAAGTTCTGGAGGAGGAAGAGGAACAGCCCCGACCCTGAGGGCGCTGAGCCCTGGGCAGGGAGAGCTGCTCCCAGCCAGGCTCCTCCTCACAGCGCCCTGAAGCAGAGCTGGAGGGCAGAGCCCGGCTGCGAACAGCCGGGATGCTCGGAGCAACAGCGCAGGACCTGCACACGGCGGGGGGCAGTCACGGCATCAACTGGGCTGGGACCAGCTCCAACCATTGCCAGCACCGCCGGGGCCACCACTAAGCCCTGGCACCGAGGGCCTCGGCCACACGGGTTTTAGACAGCCCCAGGGTTGGTTCCTCAACCACTTCCCTGCATCCAGCCCCCCACCACCCTTTAGGTGGATGAATTGTTCCTCAGCTCCATCCTTTGGGTACCTCCAGGGCCGGTGCCTGCAGCCCTGCCCCGGGCAGCCTCTTCCGATGCCTGAGCACCCTCTGGGGCAGGAATTGTTCCTCAGCTCCATCTAAACCTGCCCTGGGGCAGTTTGAGGCCGGTTCCTCTTGTCCCATCCCTTGTTCCTTGGGAGCAGAGCCCAGCCCCTCCTGGCTCCATCCTCCTGGCAGGCACTTGGAGGGAGCCATCAGGTCCCCCCTGAGCCTTCCCTTCCCCATCTGAACCCCCCCGGTCCCTCAGCCCTTCCCCATCACCCCTGTGCTCCAGGCCCTGCTCCAGCTCCGTTCCCTTCTCCGGCCCCACTCCAGCACCTCAAGGTCTCTGTTGCAGTGAGGGGCCCAGCACAGGATCCGAGGTGCAGCCTCCCCAGTGCCCGGTGCAGGGGCTCAACCCCTGCCCTGGCCCCGCTGCCGCCCTGGTGCTGCTCCAGCCGGGATGCCGCTGGGCACCAGCACAAGGATGCTGCCGGCGAGCCCCGGGGCTGGCGCAGCTCTGCCCCCGCTGCCTCCCCGGGCTCACCTTCTCCGCGGGGAAGCCGCTGTAGCTGCCGAGCTGCCCGCACATCTCCAGCACCAAGCGGGCAACCCAGGCCCCGTCAGCCACGGCCGCCAGCGTCTCCTGCAGGAACTGCGGGAGGAGGAGGGTCAGGTCCTGGGTCCCGGGGGGGCCGGACCCGGAATGAAGCGTGGAACCAACGCGGGGGAAGAGCGCAGCTCATCCAGGCCAACCGGTCCCAGCCCTGCCCCACGTCCCCGAGTGCCCCATCTGCACATCCCTCAGGTACCTCCAGGGCCGGTGCCTGCAGCCCTGCCCCGGGCAGCCTGTTCCAATGCCTGAGCACCCTCTGGGGCAGGAATTGTTCCTCAGCTCCATCTAAACCTGCCCTGGGGCAGCTTGAGGCCGGTTCCTCTTGTCCCATCCCTTGTTCCTTGGGAGCAGAGCCCAGCCCCTCCTGGCTCCATCCTCCTGGCAGGCACTTGGAGGGAGCCATCAGGTCCCCTGCCCGGCCCAGCCATTCCCCCTGCTCCAGCAATGAGCCTCTTCCCTCGGGATCACGGTGAGTCTGTGCCCTCACCACAGGAGCCTGCCCGGTTCTCGTTCCTTCTCCATGGCCCAGTTCAGGCTCTGAACCAAGTGGGGGGACCCCTGGGACCCAGCAGCTCCTGGAGCTGCTGTTCCCTGACCCACAACTGAGAGCTCGGTTTAAGCTGCTCTGCCCCTGCTGTGCGAGCAGCCCCATGGCAGGGACCATCCATCACCACAGCAGGCACCATCCATCACCACGGCTGGCACCATCCATCACCACGGCTGGCACCATCCATCACCACGGCTGGCACCACCCATCACCACGGCAGGCACCATCCATCACCACGGCAGGCACCACCCATCACCACAGCAGGCACCACCCATCACCATAGCAGGCACCACCCATCACCACAGCAGGCACCACCCATCACCATAGCAGGCACCATCCATCACCACAGCTGGCACCACCCATCACCATAGCAGGCACCACCCATCACCACAGCAGGGACCATCCCCATCACCACAGCAGGCACCACCCATCACCATAGCAAGCACCACCCATCACCATAGCAGGCACCATCCATCACCACAGCTGGCACCACCCATCACCATAGCAGGCACCACCCATCACCACAGCAGGGACCATCCCCATCACCACAGCAGGCACCACCCATCACCATAGCAAGCACCACCCATCACCACAGCAGGCACCATCCATCACCATAGCAGGCACCATCCATCACCATGACTGGCACCACCCATCACCACAGCAGGCACCACCCATCACCACAGCAGGCACCACCCATCACCACAGCAGGCACCACCCATCACCATAGCAGGCACCATCCATCACCACAGCAGGCACCATCCATCACCACAGCAGGCACCATCCATCACCACAGCAGGCACCACCCATCACCATAGCAGGCACCATCCATCACCACAGCAGGCACCATCCATCACCACAGCAGGCACCATCCATCACCACAGCAGGCACCATCCATCACCACAGCAGGCACCATCCATCACCACAGCAGGCACCATCCATCACCACAGCAGGCACCATCCATCACCACAGCAGGCACCACCCATCACCATAGCAGGCACCACCCATCACCACGGCAGGCACCATCCATCACCACAGCAGGCACCACCCATCACCATAGCAGGGACCACCCATCACCACGGCTGGCGCCACCCATCACCATAGCAGGCACCACCCATCACCATAGCAGGCACCACCCATCACCATAGCAGGCACCATCCATCACCACGGCTGGCACCACCCATCACCACGGCTGGCACCACCCATCACCATAGCAGGCACCACCCATCACCACAGCAGGCACCATCCATCACCATAGCAGGCACCACCCATCACCACGGCTGGCACCATCCATCACCATAGCAGGCACCATCCATCACCACAGCTGGCACCATCCCCATCACCATAGCAGGCACCATCCATCACCATAGCAGGCACCACCCATCACCACAGCAGGCACCATCCATCACCATAGCAGGCACCACCCATCACCACAGCAGGCACCATCCATCACCATAGCAGGCACCATCCATCACCACAGCTGGCACCATCCCCATCACCACGGCTGGCACCACCCATCACCATAGCAGGCACCATCCATCACCACAGCAGGCACCACCCATCACCACAGCAGGCACCATCCATCACCATAGCAAGCACCCCCCATCACCATAGCAGGCACCACCCATCACCATAGCAGGGACCATCCATCACCATAGCAGGCACCACCCATCACCACGGCTGGCACCACCCATCACCACAGCTGGCACCATCCATCACCATAGCAGGCACCATCCCCATCACCACGGCTGGCACCACCCATCACCACGGCTGGCACCACCCATCACCATAGCAGGCACCACCCATCACCACAGCAGGCACCACCCATCACCACAGCAGGCACCACCCATCACCATAGCAGGGACCACCCATCACCACGGCTGGCACCACCCATCACCATAGCAGGCACCACCCATCACCACAGCAGGCACCATCCATCACCACAGCAGGCACCATCCATCACCATAGCAGGCACCACCCATCACCATGACTGGCACCACCCATCACCACAGCAGGCACCACCCATCACCACAGCAGGCACCACCCATCACCATAGCAGGGACCACCCATCACCACGGCTGGCACCACCCATCACCATAGCAGGCACCATCCATCACCATAGCAGGCACCACCCATCACCACAGCTGGCACCACCCATCACCATAGCAGGCACCATCCATCACCACAGCAGGCACCATCCATCACCACAGCAGGCACCATCCCCATCACCATAGCAGGCACCACCCATCACCATAGCAGGCACCACCCATCACCACAGCAGGCACCACCCATCACCACAGCAGGCACCATCCATCACCACAGCAGGCACCATCCATCACCACAGCAGGCACCATCCATCACCATAGCAGGCACCATCCATCACCACAGCAGGCACCATCCATCACCACAGCAGGCACCATCCATCACCATAGCAGGCACCACCCATCACCATGACTGGCACCACCCATCACCACAGCAGGCACCATCCATCACCACAGCAGGCACCATCCATCACCATAGCAGGCACCACCCATCACCATAGCAGGCACCACCCATCACCATAGCAGGCACCACCCATCACCACAGCAGGCACCACCCATCACCACAGCAGGCACCATCCATCACCACAGCAGGCACCATCCATCACCATAGCAGGCACCATCCCCATCACCATAGCAGGCACCATCCATCACCACAGCAGGCACCATCCATCACCATAGCAGGCACCATCCCCATCACCACGGCTGGGGTGGGTGAGGGTCCACTCCTGCCCTGCAGCCCCAGCCCCACGCTGCTCGGAGCTGGGTGCTGCCACCCTCCCAGTGCCCCCCCCCAGCACAGGGACCTTACCAGCAGCAGCTCCTCCTCCCATTCCTTGTGGGACAGGGCCTGCTCCGTGCTCTCTAGGAGGAAGCACACGGCACACCCCGGTTTCTCATCCTCATCGCGCACAGCCGGCAGCATTCCCGGCAGGAATGATGGCACCAGGCTGCTCAAGCCGGAACCGGCACCTCCGGGAGCTGGGATGTGCTGGGAGCCAGCAGAGCCCCCCCCGAGCAGAGCCTGCCCCCCACCTTCGATGTGCTGCACCAGGACAGGGACCCTCTTGCTCCAGAGCGGGCCCAGCGAGGGGTGGATGCTGCCGTGCAGGACATGGAGCAGGCGCAGGGCGGCCGCCCCCCGGCAGGAGCCTGCGTGGGGCTGCGAGGACACAACCTGAGGGCATGGGATGGGACAAGGGCTGAAACACAGGGATGGAGACGGGGGGGGGCACGGAACGGGGTGGGAGGAAGGGAGCTGAAAGCTGCTCCAACCCCCGCCACTGGAGCAGGGTGCTCGGAGCCCCTGCGTCCAACCTGGCCTTGAGCAGGGATGGGGCAGCCCCAGCTTCTCCCTTCAACCCCTTCCAGCGTCCCAGCATCCTCAGAGCGAAGAGTTTCTTCCCTAAACCCAACCTAAATCCTCCTGTTTCAGTCTGAACCCGTCACCCCTTGTCCTGTTCCTCCAGCCCCTGATGAAGAGTATGTACGTACGTAAGGCAGAGCACCCAAAGCAAGCACCCGCATCCCTGCTTTGCTCCCTGCAGCACCCAGCACCCTCAGAGTGAAGAGTTTCTTCCCTAAACCCAACCTAAATCCTCCTGTTTCAGCCTGAACCCGTCACCCCTTGTCCTGTCCCTCCAGCCCCTGATGAAGAGTATGTATGTACGTATGGCAGAGCACCCAAAGCAAGCACCCGCATCCCTGCTTTGCTCCCTGCAGCACCCAGCACCCTCAGAGTGAAGTTTCTTCCCTAAACCCAACCTAAATCCTCCTGTTTCAGTCTGAACCCGTCACCCCTTGTCCTGTCCCTCCAGCCCTGCCAGGGATGGGGCAGCCCCAGCTTCTCCCTTCAACCCCTTCCAGCGTCCCAGCACCCTCAGAGCGAAGAGTTTCTTCCCTAAACCCAACCTAAATCCTCCTGTTTCAGTCTGAACCCGTCACCCCTTGTCCTGTCCCTCCAGCCCCTGATGAAGAGTATGTATGTACGTATGGCAGAGCACCCAAAGCAAGCACCCGCATCCCTGCTTTGCTCCCTGCAGCACCCAGCACCCTCAGAGTGAAGTTTCTTCCCTAAACCCAACCTAAATCCTCCTGTTTCAGTCTGAACCCGTCACCCCTTGTCCTGTCCCTCCAGCCCTGCCAGGGATGGGGCAGCCCCAGCTTCTCCCTTCAACCCCTTCCAGCGTCCCAGCACCCTCAGAGCGAAGAGTTTCTTCCCTAAACCCAACCTAAATCCTCCTGTTTCAGTCTGAACCCGTCACCCCTTGTCCTGTCCCTCCAGCCCCTGATGAAGAGTATGTATGTACGTATGGCAGAGCACCCAAAGCAAGCACCCGCATCCCTGCTTTGCTCCCTGCAGCACCCAGCACCCTCAGAGTGAAGTTTCTTCCCTAAACCCAACCTAAATCCTCCTGTTTCAGTCTGAACCCGTCACCCCTTGTCCTGTCCCTCCAGCCCTGCCAGGGATGGGGCAGCCCCAGCTTCTCCCTTCAACCCCTTCCAGCGTCCCAGCACCCTCAGAGCGAAGAGTTTCTTCCCTAAACCCAACCTAAATCCTCCTGTTTCAGTCTGAACCCGTCACCCCTTGTCCTGTCCCTCCAGCCCCGATGAAGAGAGTACGTACATAAGGCAGAGCACCCAAAGCAAGCACCCGCATCCCTGCTGCTGCTCCCTGCAGCCTCCAGCACCCTCAGAGTGAAGTTTCTTCCCTAAACCCAACCCAAATCCTCCTGTTTCAGCCTGAACCCGTCACCCCTTGTCCTGTCCCTCCAGCCCCGATGAAGAGAGTACGTACATAAGGCAGAGCACCCAAAGCAAGCACCCGCATCCCTGCTTTGCTCCCTGCAGCCCCCAGCACCCTCAGAGTGAAGTTTCTTCCCTAAACCCAACCTAAATCCTCCTGTTTCAGTCTGAACCCGTCACCCCTTGTCCTGTCCCTCCAGCCCCGATGAAGAGTATGTATGTACATACAGCAGAGCGCCCAAAGCAAGCACCCGCATCCCTGCTGCTGCTCCCTGCAGCCTCCAGCACCCTCAGAGTGAAGTTTCTTCCCTAAACCCAACCTAAATCCTCCTGTTTCAGTCTGAACCCGTCACCCCTTGTCCTGTCCCTCCAGCCCCGATGAAGAGAGTACGTACATAAGGCAGAGCACCCAAAGCAAGCACCCACATCCCTGCTTTGCTCCCTGCAGCCCCCAGCACCCTCAGAGTGAAGTTTCTTCCCTAAACCCAACCTAAATCCTCCTGTTTCAGCCTGAACCCGTCACCCCTTGTCCTGTCCCTCCAGCCCTGCCAGGGATGGGGCAGCCCCAGCTTCTCCCTTCAACCCCTTCCAGCGTCCCAGCATCCTCAGAGCGAAGAGTTTCTTCCCTAAACCCAACCCAAATCCTCCTGTTTCAGCCTGAACCCGTCACCCCTTGTCCTGTCCCTCCAGCCCTGCCAGGGATGGGGCAGCCCCAGCTTCTCCCTTCAACCCCTTCCAGCGTCCCAGCATCCTCAGAGCGAAGAGTTTCTTCCCTAAACCCAACCCAAATCCTCCTGTTTCAGTCTGAACCCGTCACCCCTTGTCCTGTCCCTCCAGCCCCTGATGAAGAGTATGTATGTACATAAGGCAGAGCACCCAAAGCAAGCACCCCCATCCCTGCTTTGCTCCCTGCAGCCCCCAGCACCCTCAGAGTGAAGTTTCTTCCCTAAACCCAACCTAAGTCCTCCTGTTTCAGCCTGAACCCATCACCCCTTGTCCTGTCCCTCCAGCCCCGATGAAGAGAGTACGTACATAAGGCAGAGCACCCAAAGCAAGCACCCCCATCCCTGCTTTGCTCCCTGCAGCCCCCAGCACCCTCAGAGTGAAGTTTCTTCCCTAAACCCAACCTAAATCCTCCTGTTTCAGTCTGAACCCATCACCCCTTGTCCTGTCCCTCCAGCCCCTGATGAAGAGTATGTATGTACATAAGGCAGAGCACCCAAAGCAAGCACCCGCATCCCTGCTTTGCTCCCTGCAGCCTCCAGCACCCTCAGAGTGAAGTTTCTTCCCTAAACCCAACCTAAATCCTCCTGTTTCAGTCTGAACCCATCACCCCTTGTCCTGTCCCTCCAGCCTCGATGAAGAGAGTACGTACATAAGGCAGAGTACCCAAAGCAAGCACCCGCATCCCTGCTTTGCTCCCTGCAGCCTCCAGCACCCTCAGAGTGAAGAGTTTCTTCCCTAAACCCAACCTAAATCCTCCTGTTTCAGCCTGAACCCGTCACCCCTTGTCCTGTCCCTCCAGCCCCTGATGAAGAGTATGTATGTACATAAGGCAGAGCACCCAAAGCAAGCACCCCCATCCCTGCTTTGCTCCCTGCAGCCCCTTCGGCTTCTCCCGGTCCACGTGGCACGAGGGATGCATGGCTCTGCACGGGTAAGGAGCTCGCTCCCAGGGTAAGGACCTGCTCTGCCTCCAGGCACTCACCAGCAGCCGCGTTGTGAGAGCGTAGGGCGAGGGGAGGTTTGCTGCAAAGGGAAGGGCAAAGGCATGAGACGGCCCCTGCCACGGGGCAGGATGCGGCCCCCCAAAGCCAGCGCTGACCGTTCACGTCGTAGCGGATCAGGGACGCGGTTTCGCCCTCCTCTTCCTTCTTCATGGCCAGGTACATGAGGCTCCTGCAGAGCGGGCTCAGGGCGGTGGTGAACTGGATGGGGGTGACAAACTCCAGCAGGTACGGCCACAGCACCTGGGGGGACAACAGGGGCAATGGGGCACCCATGGGCGCCCAGCGAGAGCCCGGCGGTGGGAGGGAGACCCTGCACCGGGGAGTGGGACCGGGAGGGAGAGAGCAATGGGAGATGGGGGGGGTCAAGGGGCTTCTGGGGGGGGGGGAAGCTCTGAGCCCCCTTCTCCAGTGCTGCTGCTCAAGGGGGAGCTCTCCCCAGCCTGGGCTCAGCTCCAGCAGCACCGGAGCCTCAGCCCCAGGGGGTTCCCTTCACTGAACCCCGGGATGGGCTGGGTGGAAGGGACCTCAAAGCTCCTCCAGTCCCAACCCCTGCCAGGGCAGGGACCCCTTCCCCTGGAGCAGGGTGCTCCGAGCCCCTGTGTCCAAGCTGCCCTTGAGCACTGCCAGGGATGGAGCATCCCAAACCTCTCCCTTCAACCCCTGCCATGGGGAAGAACTCCCCAAGCTCCCATCAACTCTTCCCTCTTCCTCCTCCTCCCATCCCTGCCTCCCTTGTCCCAAGGCTCCCTGCAGCCCCTTCAGGCACCGGAGGTGCTCTCAGCTCTCCCCTTCAGGAGCCTTCTCTTCCCCAGGCTGCCCCAGCCCAGCTCTCCCAGCCTGGCTCCAGGGCAGTCGTGTTCCATCCCTTGGACCATTTCCATGTTCCTCTTCTGGTCCAAGAGCTCCACATCCATCCTGAGCTGAGGACCTCCAGCACTGCCATGCCCCAGCCTCAGAGCAGCTCACGGGGATGGGACACACGGGGCCCAAACCCAACCCCTGCCCTGCTCCCGATGGGATGGGGACACTGGGACAGCACCACTCTCCTTGCTCCCCACAGGTGTCAGGGACTGAGCAGACTCACGTTGTTCATCCTGTCCACAGTGGTGCTGAGGAGGAAGAGGGTGTTGATGCTGATGCTCTGGACGCTGTCACTGCTGAGGTCCTCGGCATCCAGCGCCTGCTTCTTGGGGTGCTGGAGGAGAGGGAAAGCTGAGGTCAATGCGGAGGGAGCCCGATGCCCACTTCAGGGAGCGCACTGGAGGGCAGCAGCTTGACCCAGCCTGGCCGCATGGAGGCATCAGTGCAGCCCCCAAGCCTTCGGATGCAGGGATGCAGCTACCCAGGGGCAGCTCGGCCGGTCCCAAGGTTTCTCCCAGCTCCCCCTCGCTCCAGGGGCAGGACCTCACCACCCTCATGGGGAAGAGCTCCCCAAGCTCCCATCAACTCTTCCCTCTTCCTCCTCCTCCCATCCCTGCCTCCCTCATCCCAACCCCTCTCCAGGCTCCCTGCAGGCACTGGAGCTGCTCTCAGCCCTCCCCTTCTCTGCTCCCAGCCTGGCTCCAGGGCAGAGCCTCTCCAGCAGCTCCGGGGCCTCCTCCACGTCCTGCCCCATGGCCGGGGTCCCCCCGGGCGCACGCACCCCATCGGAGGCCAGGGCGCACTGCCGGACCAGGAACTCCACCATGGCCTCCCCGCCGGGCTGCTCCAGGTATCCGTGATGGGCCATGGCACTGATCACCTGCACCACGGCTCGCTTCACCTGCGTGGCGACAGCACCCATGAGCAGGGGGGGAGCACCCTCACCTTGGCCATGGGGTGCCACTGAGGCTCCTACCCAGAGCTTCGAGGGGCCCGGGCTCTGCCAGCAGCACCCAGGCACCGAGGGCTCAAAGGGGACCAGACCGGAGCCCACGGCCACAGCAGCCACGGGTGCATCTGGCACTGATGGGGCCGGAGGCTCCATAGGGGCTGGTGGGGCTCAGGACGTGCCCCAGACGGATGCCCTGCAGCGCAGCACGGACGCGCAGGAGCCCGGCTCACCTTGTTGCTGCTGTCTTGCAGGGGGAGCTTCATGGATGAAAGAATAAAGGGCTTTTTGATCTCCATCTGGGAGGCTGCAAAGAAACACGGGAGACTGAGAGCAGCTCCAGTGCCTGAAGGGGCTGCAGGGAGCCTTGGGACAAGGGAGGCAGGGATGGGAGGAGGAGGAAGAGGGAAGAGTTGATGGGAGCTTGGGGAGTTCTTCCCCTTGGAAGGGGTTGAAGGGAGAGGTTTGGGATGCTCCATCCCTGGCAGTGCTCAAGGGCAGCTTGGACACAGGGGCTCGAAGCACCCTGCTCCAGGGGAAGGGGATGGGGTTGGAGCTGGAGCAGCTTTAAGCTCCCTTCATCCCAACCCGTTCCACGACTGCAGCTCAGTGAAGACAGGTTCTGAAGCTCAGCACCTCCTGAGCTGCCAAGGACAGAGCCGCTGCTCCCAACACTCCCCTTCCCCTGCAGGGAGGGCTCTGTCCCTCACCCCTTCCGAGCCGAAGCATTCCCCTGCCCTGACCCTCCAGGCAAGGACGGGCTCAGCTCATCCCACTGGCCCCGGCCCCACGGGCAATGAGGGGCTCATGGGCTGCAGCAGGCAGGACTCACGGGCGCTGTTGATGATCTGCCTCATGATGAGCAGGGTCCCCACTCGGGTCCTCTCGTTGCTGCTCTCCAGCTTCGGGAGGAGGAAGGCCAGGACACGGTCCGGGAAGGAGCAGGCTGCAGGAGGGGAAACAGCATCAGGGGCACGTCAGCATCAGTGGGATGCAGGCACCGGAACCCCTACACGGAGACACCCCAGGTGTCCGTGCATGCCATGGGGCTGCGTGGCTGGAGTGGGGCCGGAGAAGGGAACGGAGCTGGAGCAGGGCCTGGAGCACAGGGGTGATGGGGAAGGGCTGAGGGACCTGGGGGGTTCAGATGGGGAAGGGAAGGCTCAGGGGGGACCTGATGGCTCCCTCCAAGTGCCTGCCAGGAGGATGGAGCCAGGAGGGGCTGGGCTCTGCTCCCAAGGAACAAGGGATGGGACAAGAGGAACCGGCCTCAAGCTGCCCCAGGGCAGGTTTAGATGGAGCTGAGGAACAATTCCTGCCCCAGAGGGTGCTCAGGCATCGGAAGAGGCTGCCTGGGGGAACGCCAGAAATAAACCAGTTTGGGGGCAGGAAAGTGGAGCAGCACCCGGGGGCATTGCTGGGGATGGGAGGGAGGCCGGAGCAGCGGGGAGCTGGTGCAGGAGCAGCAGCGGATGCGAGGCTTGGGCTTGGGGTGCTGCAGGAGGAGAAGCTCCCCAGGACCCGGCCCAGAACCACCCCCCCCCGTGCGCTGGGGGCACCCAGAGCGGGAGCAGCGGCGCTGGGGGGGGATCCTGCCCCTCTGCTGCGGGAAGGGGGGAGCTGAGAGCAGCTCCAGGGCATGAAGGGGCTGCAGGGAGCCTTGGGACAAGGGAGGCAGGGATGGGAGGAGGAGGAAGAAGGAAGAGTTGATGGGAGCTTGGGGAGTTCTTCCCCATGGCAGGGGTTGAAGGGAGAGGTTTGGGATGCTCCATCCCTGGCAGTGCTCAAGGGCAGCTTGGACACAGGGCTCGGAGCACCCTGCTCCAGGGGAAGGGCTTGGGGTTGGATGTGGAGGAGCTTCAAGCTCCCTTCATCCCCAGCCCTACCATGGCTCCATGGGCTGGAACCAGGACAGCAGCCACCCCGCTGCCACCACAGCTGAGAGATGCCCCCTGTATCCCCGAGGCCAGAGGGACCCAAGCCCTGCTGCCCCACGCACACCTCCTTGGGCAGGGGCAGGGGCAGGGGCAGGGGCAGGAGGCAGCGCGGAGCACAGCAGCCACGGTGCCCCACACCGCCGTGCCCGGGGACCCCCTTACCCAGCACAGTGAAGCACCGCAGGACCTCGGTGTGGTTCTTCGCCGTGAGGGGCACTGCGGGCTCTGCAGGAGCACAGATCTGGGGGGGGAACGGGGACACGGCCGCCGTCACCGGCACCGTGAGGACCACGGGGCCCTGCCGTGGGCTCCGCGGCTGCGCCCCACATCCGCGCCCCACAGCCCCTGAGCAGCCCCTGCCGCCAGCACCACGGTGGGGCCCAGCTCTCAGACACCAGGGGTCCGGGGTGTGCTCAGGGGCAGCCTCTGCCATGGACCCGCCACACTCAGGGGCACTGAAACAGCACCGGAGCTGGGGGAGCAGAGCATGGAGGGGGGGATCCTGCCCCTCTGCTGCGGGAAGGGGAGGGCTGAGAGCAGCTCCAGGGCATGAAGGGGCTGCAGGGAGCCTGGAGAGGGGTTGGGATGAGGGATGAGGAGGAAGAGGGAAGAGTTGATGGGAGCTTGGGGAGTTCTTCCCCATGGAAGGGGTTGAAGGGAGAGGTTTGGGATGCTCCATCCCTGGCAGTGCCCAAGGGCAGCTTGGACACAGGGGCTCCGAGCACCCTGCTCCAGGGGAAGGGGTCCCTGCCCTGGCAGGGGTGGAACTGGAGGAGCTTTGAGGTCCCTTCCACCCAACCCAACCCATTCCATGGCTCGGTATCGGATCCACCTCGGGACACCAGAGCCCGGGAGCTGGGATCACCACTGCGGGACTCAGCCACGGGCAGAAGCAGGAGCAGGGGGAGCCTCGAGCCCCACAGCCCATGGGCAGGCTCCAGCCTGGGTGCCACAGCACCCAGCCCTCACCTGGGGGTGCAGGGTGCCCAGGAGGGGGTCGAGCTGCACATCCAGGCTGCGGCTGCCGATGTTGACGGAGGCCTCCAGGATCTGGCACAGGCTCTGCTCAGAGAGAGACCGAGGGGGGGGTCAGGAAATGGGCCCCAGGTGGGGCAGAGGGTGCTGAGCCCCATGGGACATCAGTGCAAGGGAGGGAGCATGAACCCGGCAAGGCAGCAGCAGCATCCGTCTGCCATGGGGGGGACAGTGGGGAAAGCTCAGGCTCAGAGCAGCCCCAGAGCCTGAAGGGGCTGCAGGGAGCCTTGGGACAAGGGAGGCAGGGATGGGAGGAGGAGGAAGAGGGAAGAGTTGATGGGAGCTTGGGGAGTTCTTCCCCATGGCAGGGGTTGAAGGGAGAGGTTTGGGATGCTCCATCCCTGGCAGTGCTCAAGGGCAGCTTGGGCACAGGGGCTCCGAGCACCCTGCTCCAGGGGAAGGGGATGGGGTTGGAGCTGGAGCAGCTTCAAGCTCCCTTCATCCCAACCCATCCCATGACCCCATGAGACAGCAGCAGCCGGCTCCATCCTCCTCATCCCTGGGCACAGGCACCCAAGGCTTGGGCTCAGCAGCACGAGGGCCCACGATGGAGGGAGGAGGAATCTCACATGGAAGAATCAGCTGGGGTACCAGCTCTAAGGTAAGGACTAAATCTGCTTCGCTGCTCCTGCTTGCACCCACTGCTTGGGGGGGGGCAGAGCCCTGCTTGGTGCCCCCCCTGCACCCCTGCAGCACTGCGCGCCCCACGGCAGCGGCTGCAGGGATGTGACCCCCAGGGCTCCCCGAGCTGCTCACCTTGGAGATGGAGAAAGCCTCCGGGTGCTTCCTGTAGAGCGCGAGGATGCCTGGGATGAGCTTGGGGAGCTGCTCCTCCAGCCGCTCGGCGGGCAGGAGGTGGCTCATGGGTCCCAGCGCCTCCACCACGGCCAGCCTCAGCTGGGAGAGAGACCCAGCGTGAGCAGCGTGGTCCTGAGCCTGGGGGGGGGGCTCTGCAGCCCTGGAGCTGCGACGCTCCAAGGGCAGCGTCCCGAGGGAGAACCCCGGCGCCCATCACCTTGGCCTCGCGGTGCTGCAGCCAGCTGCTGAAGAGCACCTCGTAGGCACTGAAGAGCTCGTTGGAGAACGTGTCCTTCCTGACCGTGGGGTCCGGGGCCTTGTCCAGGTTCGCCAGGTACTCCTGGATGCTCTCACTGAAGTGCTGCAGAGCTGCGGGGAGAGCCCAACCGCGCACACTGGGTGCTGCAGCCGCACCAGCAGCCCAAGGGATGCAGTGCTGCTCCCCGACAGCACCCCAAGGGATGCAGTGCTGCTCCCCGGCAGCATCCCAAGGGATGCAGTGCTGCTCCCCGGAAGCATCCCAAGGGATGCAGTGCTGCTCCCTCGAAGCACCCCAAGGAATGCAGTGCTGCTCCCCGGCAGCATCCCAAGGGATGCAGTGCTGCTCCCCGGCAGCATCCCAAGGGATGCAGTGCTGCTCCTCGACAGCATCCCAAGGGATGCAGTGCTGTCCCTGGAAGCATCCCAAGGGATGCAGTGCTGCTCCCCGGCAGCATCCCAAGGGATGCGGTGCTGCTCCCCGGCAGCATCCCAAGGGTTGCGGTGCTGATCCCCGGCAGCATCCCAAGGGATGCAGTGCTGCTCCCCGGCAGCACCCTAAGGGATGCAGTGCTGCTCCCCGGCAGCACCCCAAGGGATGCAGTGCTGCTCCCCGGCAGCATCCCAAGGGATGCAGTGCTCTCCCTGGAAGCATCCCAAGGGATGCAGTGCTCTCCCAGGCAGCATCCCAAGGGATGCAGTGCTGCTCCCCGGAAGCACCCCAAGGGATGCAGTGCTGCTCCCCGGCAGCATCCCAAGGGATGCAGTGCTCTCCCTGGAAGCATCCCAAGGGATGCAGTGCTCTTCCAGGCAGCATCCCAAGGGATGCAGTGCTGCTCCCCGGAAGCATCCCAAGGGATGCAGTGCTGCTCCCCGACAGCATCCCAAGGGATGCAGTGCTGCTCCCCGACAGCATCCCAAGGGATGCAGTGCTGCTCCCTGGCAGCATCCCAAGGGATGCAGTGCTGCTCCCCGACAGCATCCCAAGGGATGCAGTGCTACTCACTGGCAGCATCCCAAGGGATGCAGTGCTGCTCCCCGACAGCATCCCAAGGGATGCAGTGCTGCTCCCTCGAAGCACCCCAAGGGATGCGGTGCTGCTCCCCGGCAGCATCCCAAGGGATGCGGTGCTGCTCCCCGACAGCATCCCAAGGGATGCGGTGCTGCTCCCCGGCAGCATCCCAAGGGATGCGGTGCTGCTCCCCGGCAGCATCCCAAGGGATGCAGTGCTGCTCCCTGGCAGCATACCAAGGGATGCAGTGCTGCTCCCTCGAAGCATCCCAAGGGATGCAGTGCTGCTCCCCGGCAGCACCCCAAGGGATGCAGTGCTGCTCCCCGGCAGCATCCCAAGGGATGCAGTGCTGCTGCCTCGAAGCATCCCAAGGGATGCAGTGCTGCTCCCCCGCAGCATCCCAAGGGATGCAGTGCTCTCCCTGGAAGCATCCCAAGGGATGCAGTGCTGCTCCCCAGAAGCACCCCAAGGGATGCAGTGCTGCTCCCTGGAAGCATCCCAAGGGATGCAGTGCTGCTCCTCAACAGCATCCCAAGGGATGCAGTGCTGCTCCCTGGAAGCATCCCAAGGGATGCAGTGCTGCTCCTCGACAGCATCCCAAGGGATGCAGTGCTGCTCCCCGGCAGCATCCCAAGGGATGCAGTGCTGCTCCCTGGAAGCATCCCAAGGGATGCAGTGCTGCTCCTCGACAGCATCCCAAGGGATGCAGTGCTGCTCCCCGGCAGCATCCCAAGGGATGCAGTGCTGCTCCCCGACAGCATCCCAAGGGATGCGGTGCTGCTCCCCGGAAGCACCCCAAGGGATGCAGTGCTGCTCCCCGGAAGCATCCCAAGGGATGGGGATAGGACGGGACCCTTCCCAGCAGGCACCCACAGCAGAGGGATGCCCTGCCCACAGAGGCAACTGCGGGCACCCAACCGCAGGGACCCCATGGGGCGCCCCACAGGAGCCTGTGTTTGCCCCACGGCTTAGTTCTGCCTGCGCTGAGCAGCGAGGGGGGCCAAGAACCACAGGCCTGGAGGCTGCATCCCAGCCATGGGAGCCCAAGCTCTGCTCCTCCTGAGGACCGGCCCCGGGACCAGAGCGTGGTCCTGCACAGGATGCTCCTGGCTCGGATGAGGGGCTCAGCCACAGAGTGCAGGGGCACCCATCTGCCACCTCCAGCCCCTGAGAATGGCTTTGCATGGCTCCAGAGGCTCTCCAGGGCTTTATGGGGCTCTCCAGGGCTTTATGGGGCTCTCCAGGGCTTTATGGGGCTCTCCAGGGCTTTATGGGGCTCTCCAGGGCTTTATGGGGCTCTCCAGAGCTTTATGGGGTTCTCCAGGGCTTTATGGGGCTCTCCAGGGCTTTATGGGGTTCTCCAGGGCTTTATGGGGCTCTCCAGAGCTTTATGGGGCTCTCCAGGGCTTCCTGGGGCTCTCCAGGGCTTTATGGGGCTCTCCAGGGCTTTATGGGGTTCTCCAGGGCTTTATGGGGTTCTCCAGGGCTTTATGGGGCTCTCCAGGGCTTTATGGGGTTCTCCAGGGCTTCCTGGGGCTCTCCAGGGCTTTATGGGGTTCTCCAGGGCTTTACGGGGCTCTCCAAGGCTTTATGGGGCTCTCCAGGGCTTTATGGGGTTCTCCAGGGCTTTATGGGGCTCTCCAGGGCTTTATGGGGTTCTCCAGGGCTTTATGGGGTTCTCCAGGGCTTTACGGGGCTCTCCAAGGCTTTATGGGGCTCTCCAGGGCTTTATGGGGTTCTCCAGGGCTTTATGGGGCTCTCCAGGGCTTCCTGGGGCTCTCCAGGGCTTCCTGGGGCTCTCCAGGCTTTTGTCACATTCCCTGAAGCTTTGTGGGGTTCCTGGGGCAGCCAAGACATTGCGAAACAGCAGGAAAAGGTCTGAGCTGGAAGCACCCAAGGGCTGAAAACACCCCCTTGTTTTACTTCATAGAACCAGGGGATGGGTCGGGATGAAGGGAGCTTAAAGCTGCTCCAGCCCCGGCCATGGGCAGAGACCCCTTCCCCTGGAGCAGGGTGCTCCTGTGTCCAAGCTGCCCTTGAGCACTGCCAGGGATGGAGCATCCCAAACCTCTCCCTTCAACCCCTGCCATGGGGAAGAACTTCCCAAGCTCCCATCAACTCTTCCCTCTTCCTCCTCCTCCCATCCCTGCCTCCCTTGTCCCAAGGCTCCCTGCAGCCCCTTCAGGCCCTGGAGCTGCTCTCAGCTCTCCCCTTCTCTGCTCCCAGCCTGGCTCCAGGGCAGAGCTGCTCCAGCCCCCCAGGACCCACTCCAAGGGCTCCAGGTCCCTCTGGTCCCCACTGCAGGAAGCAGCCTGGGGCTCGCAGGGTCCATGCGGGGCCATCAGGACCCAGAGCCCATCACCGCAGAGCAGGACCCAGAGCCCATCACCACCGAGCACCAGAGCAGGACCCAGAGCGCCAGAGCAGGACCCAGAGCCCATCACCACCGAGCAGCAGAGCAGGACCCAGAGCGCCAGAGCAGGACCCAGAGCCCATCACCACTGAGCACCAGAGCAGGACCCAGAGCCCATCACCACCGAGCAGCAGAGCAGGACCCAGAGCCCATCACCACCGAGCAGCAGAGCAGGACCCAGAGCCCATCACCACCGAGCACCAGAGCAGGACCCAGAGCCCATCACCACCGAGCGCCAGAGCAGGACCCAGAGCCCATCACCACCGAGCAGCAGAGCAGGACCCAGAGCCCATCACCACCGAGCAGCAGAGCAGGACCCAGAGCCCATCACCACCGAGCAGCAGAGCAGGACCCAGAGCCCATCACCACCGAGCAGCAGAGCAGGACCCAGAGCACCAGAGCAGGACCCAGAGCAGGACCCAGAGCCCATCACCACCGAGCAGCAGAGCAGGACCCAGAGCACCAGAGCAGGACCCAGAGCCCATCACCACCGAGCAGCAGAGCAGGACCCAGAGCCCATCACCACCGAGCAGCAGAGCAGGACCCAGAGCACCAGAGCAGGACCCAGAGCAGGACCCAGAGCCCATCACCACTGAGCACCAGAGCAGGACCCAGAGCAGGACCCAGAGCCCATCACCACCGAGCAGCAGAGCAGGACCCAGAGCCCATCACCAGCAAGCACCAGAGCAGGACCCACGAGGGGTGAAGCAGGAGGTGTGGATGGGGGGGATCGCATCCTGCTCGGGGCAGGGGCACCGCTGGAGCTCCCCCGGCGCAGGCCTGGCTCCATCAGGACCATGGGGGCACAGGAGGGGCTCAGGGGCCCCGCTCCAGCTGCAGGGGGGCTCCTCTGGGACCATCCAGGAGCGCCAAAGGGCCCAAGGAGACACCAGCAATGGGGGTCACTGAGCCCGATGCAGCCACGCGAGCACACCCAGAGCAGGAGGAGGAGGAGGAAGGGGAGGAAGGGGACAGGAGCAGCCGCGTTTCCCCCCTCCCCGGTCCATGTGGAGCCGCAGCTCCGAGGTGCTGAGTCACTCCCTGACCTCTTCCCGCATCCCGATCGGGCACACGGCTCCATCCGCCTGGCACCGCACCAGCACAGCCGGGGCCGGAGCTGCAGCACCCCCAGGGCTCAGCCCCCGTTTCCCCCCACGGCTCAGGCTATGGGGAGGGCTGGAGGGGGCAGCCCCCGGCATCACGGAACACCAGGGACTGATGCGGCAGAGGGGTGCAGGGGGTGCCCGGCTCACCCCAGCACCTGACCCCCTCCGGGCTCCGTTCCCACCCCCAGGACCTTGCCCTTGGCCTGGCTGAGCCCCGGGACGTTCCCACCTCTCCAGCCTGTGCAGCCCCCCCTGATCCCAGCCCTTCCCTCCGGTGTCACTGCCCCAGCAGCTCGGGGCCAGCACCGGCTCCCTGGGGACGGATGAGCCCCCGATGCTCTCACTGCACATCCCACCCGGGAGCAAGCACCAAGGCAGCAGGGCCAGGACCCCCCCCATGGCCTGGGGCTGGTGAAGCAGCTCCGGCTGGAGCCCAAGGGACACCCAGCAGCACAGGGGCTGGCTCCATCCATGCTGGGGCTGCTCCTTGAGCCCCGCAGGAAGCGCAGGCTGGAGGCGGGGGCACCCCATCAGCCCTCACAAGCATCACCCCCAGAAGCGATGTGGGTAAGGGCTGAGCCGGCAGCACCACATCCCGCCTGCCCCACAGCTCCCACCAGGAATCACGCTGCCCAAGGGCCGAGGCCCACGGCCGCAAAGGGGCAGGCAGGGTCCCCTGCAGCACATCCCAGCTTCCCCATCGGGACACCCCCACATCGAGCATCCCCGCACCAGCTCCCCCATGGAGCGACTGGGATCAGGTAGGAGATGGAGGAGGGCTCGGCTGGATCCCAGTGACCTGGAGCTGGGGAGCCAGGCTGCTCCCAGGCGTCCCTCAGTGTTCCCATTGACATCCACATCCCCTCCTTCCCCAGGGAGAGGAACACGCTCCTCAGGGCGCATCCGAGACCAGGGCAGCAGAACGTTACCATAGCAGAAGACAGCCTTCATGTGGTCCTGCTTGGCCATCGCCAGCATGGGCAGCATCGTCCCGAGGATGGAGTTGAGGAAAGGCACCATGCCAAACACTGGGGGGGAAGCGGGAGAGGCCCCTGAGCACACACAGGGACAGGAGCTGCTCTGCAGGGCCCTGGCCCCCAGGAATCCCAGCACCGTGCAGGCAGGAGCCCAGCGGTGCCGTGCGGGAGATGCCAACAGCCCCGGAGAGTCCTGCTGGAGGCAAGAGCCCGGCCTGGCCATGCAGAGCCATGGGATGGGTTGGGAGGAAGGGACCTCAAAGCTCCTCCAGCTCCAACCCCATCCCCTTCCCCTGGAGCAGGGTGCTCTGAGCCCCTGTGTCCAAGCTGCCCTTGAGCACTGCCAGGGATGGAGCATCCCAAACCTCTCCCTTCAACCCCTGCCATGGGGAAGAACTCCCCAAGCTCCCATCAACTCTTCCCTCTTCCTCCTCCTCCCATCCCTGCCTCCCTTGTCCCAAGGCTCCCTGCAGCCCCTTCAGGCACTGGAGCTGCTCTCAGCTCTCCCCTTCTCTTCCCCAGCCTGGCTCCAGGGCAGAGCTGCTCCAGCCCCATGGCCTCATCCGGCCTGGCTCCAGCGGCTCCGGAACTCCCCACGGATGAGGCCAGCAGCTCCAGCAGCCTTTTAAGCAGGAGCACACTGAGGAGCTCAGCCCCAGCTCTGCTGTCCCCCCGCGCTGCACGGTGCGTTCCCAGTGTCCCCAGTCCCACCCGGGCACAGCACCGCATCCCCCCCATCCTGCCTGGAGCGAGCGCCCGTCACCCCCAGAGCAGGCACCCCACGGAGAGGGGGGGCAGGACCCTGGCTCACCGTTGGACACGGAGAGGTCGGCAAAGGTCTGCAGGACGAAGTAGTGGGGCAGGATCCCCGGCTGGAACTTGGTGAGCACCTCCTCCATCACCTTGTTGATGAAGCGCTGCCCCACGGCCACCAGCACGCTGCTGGCTGCCTGCTGCCAGTCCCGGACCACGTCCTGTGCGCAGGGGGGACGCAGCTCAGGGCACGCTGCGCCCGGCACCGTGGAATGGGCTGGGATGGAAGAGGCCTCAAAGCTCCCCCAGCCCCAAGCCCTGCCCCTAGGGCAGCTTGCTCCAAGCCAGCCTCATCCCGCTCGACCTCCCACCAGCCTCCCCCGGTCCCTTTCAGCACCCACATTCCATGTAGGGCGTGTGGGTGCTGCGCTGGACCGAGCCATCAGCCAAACCACCCTCATCTCCCCCCCAGGGAGGAGAACATCGCCCATCCCCTGCTCCCTCCGCCACCCCAAGGGCTTCCCCCTGGGAAAGGGGACCAGTCACAGCTCCAGCGGGGCAGCCCAGACCCACAGCGCCCACTGGGAGCAGCAGAAAGAGCGCAAGCAAGAGGAGGAGCAGCAGGTCCCAGGCCCTACCTTTGACTTGGTCATCTCGCTGGAGGCCAGGAAGATGACCACCTTCGCCGTGCTTTTGTCCAGGAGGGCGATGCTGTTCTTCACCACGGTCTCCATGGCCTTCAGGATGATGACCCGGTGCGGGTAGGCCAGCTGGAGGGGAGGGAGAGCAGGCAGGAGAGCGCTGCCACCTCCGCCAGGCAGGGAAAGGCAACGCCACCACCCCGCTCCTCCACAACGGGACCAGCGCCGTCGCTTGACGGAGCCGTGGGATGGGTTGGGATGAAGGGGGCTTAAAGCTGCTCCAGCACCAACCCCGGCCGGGGACCCCCTCCCTGCCCTGGAGCCGCCGCGTCCACCCCAGCCTCGAGCCCTGCAGCGATGGGGCAGCCCCACGTGCTGCGTGTGCCCCCCGCCTCCGCTGCAGCGGGCGCGCTCCCACCTTGTCGTGCTGCCGCAGGTACTCGTCGCAGCAGTGCAGGAGCTCCTCGGGCTCCGCGGCGCCCAGCGAGCAGAGCGCGCTGTAGATCTGCTCCTGCACCTGCGGGGCCTTGTCCGTCGTGGCGTCCATCAGCGTCGTGGCGAGCCCTGAGCGAGGCACGGGGCTGAGCCCCAAGCGCCGCGCTGACGGCCCCCGAGCGGCCCCATCGGGCTCTGGTGTCCCCCCATGGGGCCGCCCCAAGCAGCTCCCACCAAGCCCTGCTCCAGGCTCCGCTGCCCCGAGCCCATCCCTGGGTGCCGAGGGCTTGCTCCACAGCATCCCTCAAACCAGGCTGGTCCCTGCGGGGCTGCAGACCCCGCTCAGCATCATTCCAAGGTGAACCTGCCTCTAGGGTTTACCCCACTGAGGGCTCCGAGCAGGGCTGGCACCGGTTCAGGAGGGCTGACGCAGCAGGAGACCCACCACGGGCATGGCCTGGAGGGGCTGGAGGAGCCCCATGGCCATCGGGTGGGCCCCAGCACTGGATGAAGCTCTCTGAGGGTGAACAGACACCATCGAGGAACCACGGAATGGGGTGGGAGGAAGGGACCTTAAAGCTGATCCAATTCCAGCCACTGCCATGGGCAGGGACCCCTTCCCCTGGAGCAGGGTGCTCCGAGCCCCTGTGTCCACCCTGCCCTTGAGCACTGCCAGGGATGGAGCATCCCAAACCTCTCCCTTCAACCCCTTCCATGGGGAAGAACTCCCCAAGCTCCCATCAACTCTTCCCTCTTCCTCCTCCTCCCATCCCTGCCTCCCTTGTCCCAAGGCTCCCTGCAGCCCCTTCAGGCACTGGAGCTGCTCTCAGCTCTCCCCTTCAGGAGCCTTCCCTTCCAGGGCAGAGCCGCTCCAGCCCTCGCAGCAGCTCAAGGCTCCAACCCAGTTAAAGCCAGGCAAGGAGGAAGGTTCCAGCTCCAGTTAACTCCCTGCTGCACCCAGGGCAGTCCCTAACGGCCGCTCCAGAATCCTTTTGGAGCCCTTCTTGGCGCTGCCTCCTCCTGGGCTGGACCCTCCAGCAGCTCCGGTGCCCGGAGGGGCCGCAGGAAGCCGGGAGAGGGACTTTGGGACACGGGAGGCAGGGACGGGATGAGGGGAATGGCTCCGGGCGGCCGGAGGTGGCAATGGGATGGGATGTGGATCGGGGGGCATCGTTTTCCACGTGGGGCTGCGGAGTTGCTCCGCCACAGCCACGTTGGCACCCACGTGAGGCGGCGCCAGGGGACCCCCGGCCCCTTGCCCTGGCTTCATTAAACCACCCAAATGTTCCCTGATTAAAACGAGCTCCAGCGGAGCATCCGCGGGGGATCCAGGCTGCGACCCCCGGGGCAAAACGGCTCCCGGCTCCCATCGCCAGGCTCCGGCTGCCCCCCAAGCCCCCGGCACTCACGCCTGATGCGCGACTCCATCATGCTCCGCGTGCGCAGGGTCCCCAGCAGCAGCGGGGCTCCGTGGGGATGGATCCCGGGGGTCCCTATCTTCAGCGGGTGCCGCGCCGCGCTCGGGAGAAGCAGCAGGGGCAGGAGCAGCCCCACGGCTCCGGGTCCCCGAGGCGGGCGGGCAGCGGAGCTCCCATCCGGGCCCGGCCCTAGGGACGGGGGGAGCCGCTTCCCGGTGCGTGGGGCCCGGAGCCTGCACGAGGGGGGAGGATCCCATGAGGAGAACCGGGGGGGATCGCACCGGGGGGGGGGGGGGGGGGGGGGGTGCGCACCCCAACGGCAGCAACGGGACCCAGCGCAGGGCGATGGCCATGGGGGGTGCTGAGCATGGGGGGTGATGGCCATGGGGGGGCTGAGCATGGGGGGTGATGGCCATGGGGGGTGATGGCCATAGGGGGTGCTGAGCATGGGGGGGTGATGGCCATGGGGGGTGATGGCCATGGGGGGTGATGGCCATGGGGGGTGATGGCCATGGGGGTGCTGAGCATGGGGGGTGATGGCCATGGGGGTGCTGAGCATGGGGGTGATGGCCATGGGGGTGATGGCCATATGGGGGGGTGATGGCCATGGGGGGTGATGGCCATGGGGGGTGATGGCCATGGGGGGCGATGGCCATGGGGGGGTAATGGCCATGGGGGGGTAATGGCCATGGGGGGGTGATGGCCATGGGGGGCGATGGCCATGGGGGGGTAATGGCCATGGGGGGGTAATGGCCATGGGGGGGTGATGGCCATGGGGGGCGATGGCCCCATCACTGAGCCCCTCACAATGCAAGAGCTGGGGGTCCCACCCAATGGTTGTCTCCAAACCCATGAGGAAACGGGAGGAGGAGAAGTTCCCAGCACCCATGAGGACAGGACCCAGCTCAGCCCCCATCACCCAGCTCAGCCCCCATCGCCCCCCAGCTCAGCCCCCATCATCCGGCTCAGTCCCCATCACCCGGCTCAGCCCCCATCACCCAGCTCAGCCCCCATCACCCAGCTCAGCCCCCATCGCCCAGCTCAGCCCCCATCACCCAGCTCAGCCCCCATCACCCGGCTCAGCCCCCATCGCCCCCCAGCTCAGCCCCCATCACCCGGCTCAGCCCCCATCGCCCCCCAGCTCCAGCCCAGGCAGGTGTTTGGTGAAGGAAGGTTTGGGAGAGGGCACTGAAGAGGTTCCCCACTGACCCAAGCCCAGCTCTGCCTATGGGGCCCTCACCAGCGCGGGCAGCTGGGCCCAAAGTGGGCAAGATGTTGGTCAAGGGGGTGGCCAAAGGGGTGGCCAAGGGGATAGTTAAGGGGTTGGCCAAGAGCTTGGTCAAGGGGGTGGCAAAAGGGTGGCCAAGAGGTTGCCCAAGGGGTTAGTTAAGAGGATGGCCAAGAGCTTGACAAAGGGGTTGCCCAAGGGGTTAGTTAAGAGGATGGCCAAGAGCTTGACAAAGGGGTTGCCCAAGAGGTTAGTTAAAAGGATGGCCAAGAGCTTGGTCAAGGGGGGGCCAAGGGGCTGGATAAGAAGCTGGACAAGGGGTTGGCCAAGGGGATGGCCAAGGGGATGGTTAAGAGGTTGGCCAAGAGGTTGGTCAAGAGCATGGCCAAAGGGGTGGAGAAGGAGGTGGTCAAGAGGGTGGCCAAGAGATTGGCCAAAGAGGCGGTCAAGGATGGTGGCCAAGAGGTTGGCCAAAGAGGTGGTCAAGGGGATGGCCAAAGGGGTGGCCAAGGAGGTTGGCCAAGGGGACGGCCAAGGGGATGGCCAAAGGGGTCAAGGAGGTTGGACAGGAGGTTGGCCAAAGGGGTGGCCAAAGGGGTGGCCAAGAGGGTGGCCAAAGGGGTGGTCAAGGAGGTTGGCCAAGGGGACGGCCAAAGGGGGGGCCAAGAGGGTGGCCAAAGGGGTGGCCAAAGGGGTGGCCAAGTGGGTGACCAAGGGGTTGACCTTGCCCAAGCACGTTTCCTTCCCCTTCCAACCATGCCCATCGCGTTCCCACCGGGATTAACGGACCCATGACCCCAATCCCCCCCCTCCATGTGGTAAATACGGGGGGGGGGGGGTGTGTGTGCCCCATTAACACGCATTCATCTTCACCCCACACCGGGACACCGCGAGAGCCCCAAACCGGAGGGGGGGGAGGCATCGAACCGGGACAAGGATGCAGCAGCCTCGCCCCCCCCCCCACACTATGGGTCACCGGTAGCTCCGGTTATGGGGCGGCAGCACCGGGGTTGGCCTTGCCCCCCCCAACCCCAACCCCATAGGGGTTTAACGCACCCCACAAATGGACCCTCCCGTTTCCCCCCCACCACCACCACCGCAACACCGGGACCCGCACTCACCGCTCGGTGCTCGACGGGGCTTCCGGGGTGCGCTGGCCACGCCCCTTTACGTAGCCACGCCCACTGCGCACGGGTGTAATGCCGTTCAGGTCCGCTAGGGAGCGCTGGTGGCGCGGGGACCGCGCCACCAGCGCTCCCTAGCGGGCCTGAACGGCATTGCACCCATTGGGGACTGCGGGGTTATAGGGGGGGGCCCCACAATAGGGACCCCCAAAAAGGCCCTTCCATACCCATCAAGGGGACCCCCCCAGACAGCCCTGACCCCCATCCCATGGCTGTCACACAATGGGGAACCCTTATCCAAGGTACTGAGCCCCGTCGACAAAAGACCCACATCATGCAAATGGGGGTCCCCAGCCCCGTGAAGACCCCACGCAGCGGTGTCCCATAGATGGGGACCCCAACACTGAGCCCCCAAAGGGTCACGACATGCTACCCGTGGGTGTCCTACACACAGGGACCCCCACCCAGGTTCAGCCATGGCACCCAAGACTTGCACCCAGCTCTGTCCCATAGTGGGGACCCCCACCCATGGGTGCCCTGCAGACTGCACCCCATCCAAGACCCCCACCCAGCGGTGTCCCATAGATGGGGACCCCAACACTGAGCCCCCAAAGGGTCACGACATGCTACCCGTGGGTGTCCTACACACAGGGACCCCAACCCAGGTTCAGCCATGGCACCCAAGACTTGCACCCAGCTCTGTCCCATAGTGGGGACCCCCACCCATGGGTGCCCTGCAGACTGCACCCCATCCAAGACCCCCACCCAGCGGTGTCCCACAGATGGGGACCCCAACACTGAGCCCCCAAAGGGTCACGACATGCTACCCATGGGTGTCCTACACACAGGGACCCCAACCCAGGTTCAGCCATGGCACCCAAGACTTGCACCCAGCTCTGTCCCATAGTGGGGACCCCCACCCATGGGTGCCCTGCAGACTGCACCCCATCCAAGACCCCCACCCAGCGGTGTCCCATAGATGGGACCCCCCACCCCATCTCCCCTCGGGTACCCTGATATGGGGAGGGAGTCACTTCCCCCAGCTCTTGGCATGCCCCAAGGTGGGTCCCATCATGGGTGCTGAGCCCCAAGGGCAGTGTGGACGTGGGGGGCACATGTGGGGCACACTGCTCATCCTGGGTGCCCACAGAGCCGCACCCCACATGGAGCCCGCTCCCCCCTGACCCCAGCGAACAGCGCTCACCAGGGGGACCCCATCCCACATGGGGTGTCCTGCACACAGGGTCCTGTCCCCCCCCAGCGGGTGCTCCTTGGACCCCAGCTCCCTCCTATGGAGTCCCCCCCAGAGCTGTGGGGCACAGCCGGACGCCATGGGGCTGCTGGGGGGCGGCGAGGGAGGGGGGATGAGGGACATCACAAGGGGCTTCACGGTGGGCTGGGGCTGGAAACCTTTTATTCCTCAAGGCACGTTGTGTGGGTCCAGATGTGGGGGCCCAGCCCCACAGCGCTGGGCAGGGGGCACCAGCCCCTTCCTGACCCCCACTGCAGCCTCACCCCATCAGAGGGGGCAAAGGGGGGGCCCTGCCCTGCAGGAGCCCAAAGAGGGGTCCCCACGTTGTCACCCCAAGGGATGCTGAGGGTGACCCAGTGTCACCGGGGGGACCCTTGTGGCTCCCGGTCCCGCTCCCGGTCCCACTCCTGCTCCCGGTCCTCCTCCCACCACCGCTGCTCCTCTTCCTCCCGGTCCAGGCGCTGGAGCTGCTGCTCCACCTCCTCCGGGACGTTCACCTCGAGCAGGTTCTCCATGCCCGGGGGCGGCTCGTCCCCGATCAGCACCTATGGAACAGAGGAGGAGGAAGGCTCAGGAAGGGCGAGGAAGGCTCCAGGAGGGTGAGGAAGAGGAAGGCTCCAGAAGGGTGAGGAAGAGGAAGGCTGCAGGAGGGTGAGGAAGAGGAAGGCTCCAGGGGGAGGGTGAGGGGGGAGGAAGAGGAAGGCTCCAGGAGGGTGAGGAAGAGGAAGGCTCCAGAAGGGTGAGGAAGAGGAAGGCTCCAGAAGGGTGAGGAAGAGGAAGGCTCCAGGGGGAGGGTGAGGGGGGAGGAAGAGGAAGGCTCCAGAAGGGTGAGGAAGAGGAAGGCTGCAGGAGGGTGAGGGGGGGAGGAAGGGTCCAGGGGGGGTGAGTGGGTGAGGAAGAGGAAGGCTCCAGGAGGGTGAGTGGGTGAGGAAGAGGAAGGCTCCAGGAGGGTGAGGAGGGGAGGAAGAGGAAGGCTCCAGGGGGGTGAGGAGGGGAGGAAGAGGAAGGCTCCAGGGGGTTGAGGGGGTGAGGAAGAGGAAGGCTCCAGGAGGGTGAGGAAGAGGAAGGCTCCAGGAGGGTGAGGAAGAGGAAGGCTCCAGGAGGGTGAGGGAGTGAGGAAGAGGAAGGCTCCAGGAGGGTGAGGAAGAGGAAGGCTCCAGGAGGGTGAAGGGGTGAGGAAGAGGAAGGCTCCAGGGGAGAGGGGGTGAGGAAGAGGAAGGCTCCAGGAGGGTGAGGGGGGGAGGAAGGCTCCAGGGGGGTGAGGAAGAGGAAGGCTCCAGGGGAGAGGGGGTGAGGAAGAGGAAGGCTCCAGGGGGGTGAGTGGGTGAGGAAGAGGAAGGCTCCAGGAGGGCGAGGGGGTGAGGAAGAGGAAGGCTCCAGGAGGGTGAGGGGGGGAGGAAGAGGAAGGCTCCAGGAGGGTGAGGAGGGGAGGAAGAGGAAGGCTCCAGGAGGGTGAGGGGGTGAGGAAGAGGAAGGCTCCAGGAGGGTGAGGGGGTGAGGAAGAGGAAGGCTCCAGGAGGGCGAGGAAGAGGAAGGCTCCAGGGGGGTGAGGAAGAGGAAGGCTCCAGGTGGCAGAGCAGGAGGAAGGCTCCGGGCAGGGGGCAGGAAGGCTCCGGGCAGGGGGCAGGAAGGCTCCGGGGATGAGGAGCGGGAGGAAGGCCCACGCCGGGGGTGCAGTCCCGCCGCTCACCTGCAGGAGGCGCTCGCAGGCCGCCCGCACCCCGGGGTGCCGCTCCCAGCCGTGCAGCTCCCGCAGCACCACGTAGGTGCCCATGGCCCGCACCCGGCGGCGCCCGGGCCCCGTGGCCGTCAGCTGGGGGGGGGAGAAACCAGCGCTGGGTGAGCAGGATGGAACCCCCGCACCCAGCCCCATTCACAGCCCCGCACCCAGCCCCACTCACAGCCCCACACCCAGCCCCACGCACTGCCCTGCCCCACCGTGTCTGTGTCTGGGGATCCATCACCTCCCCATGAGGATCCATCACCTCCCATGAGGATCCATCACCTCCCCATGAGGATCCATCACCTCCCATGGGGATCCATCACCTCCCACGAGGATCCATCACCTCCCCATGAGGATCCATCACCTCCCCGTGAGGATCCATCACCTCCCCGTGAGGATCCATCACCTCCCCACGAGGATCCATCACCTCCCATGGGGATCCATCACCTCCCACGAGGATCCATCACCTCCCCATGAGGATCCATCACCTCCCCGTGAGGATCCATCACCTCCCCGTGAGGATCCATCACCTCCCCGTGAGGATCCATCACCTCCCCATGAGGATCCATCACCTCCCATGGGGATCCATCACCTCCCATGAGGATCCATCACCTCCCCGTGAGGATCCATCACCTCCCATGAGGATCCATCACCTCCCATGAGGATCCATCACCTCCCCATGGGGATCCATCACCTCCCATGAGCACCCATCACCTCCCATGGGGATCCATCACCTCCCCATGAGGATCCATCACCCCCCATGAGGATCCATCACCTCCCATGGGGATCCATCACCTCCCTTGGGGATCCATCACCTCCCCACGAGGATCCATCACCTCCCCACGAGGATCCATCACCTCCCCACGAGGATCCATCACCTCCCCACGAGGATCCATCACCTCCCATGAGGATCCATCACCTCCCATGAGGATCCATCACCTCCCCATGAGGATCCATCACCTCCCATGAGGATCCATCACCTCCCCGTGAGGATCCATCACCCCCCATGAGGATCCATCACCTCCCATGGGGATCCATCACCTCCCCGTGAGGATCCATCACCTCCCATGGGGATCCATCACCTCCCCATGAGGATCCATCACCTCCCCATGAGGATCCATCACCTCCCTTGGGGATCCATCACCTCCCTTGGGGATCCATCACCTCCCTTGGGGATCCATCACCTCCCATGAGGATCCATCACCTCCCATGAGGATCCATCACCTCCCCATGGGGATCCATCACCTCCCCATGGGGATCCATCACCTCCCATGAGCACCCATCACCTCCCATGGGGATCCATCACCTCCCCACGAGGATCCATCACCTCCCCACGAGGATCCATCACCTCCCATGGGGATCCATCACCTCCCATGGGGATCCATCACCTCCCATGGGGATCCATCACCCCCCACGAGGATCCATCACCTCCCCGTGAGGATCCATCACCCCCCATGAGCACCCATCACCTCCCATGAGCACCCATCACCTCCCCGCAGCACCTTCCCCCTTGGCCCCAGCCCAGAGGAACCCACCAACATGACGGCTTCCAGCAGCATCCTCCTAATGTCGGGCTCCTCCTCCCGCTGCTTGTCCTGGGGCAGGTACTGCAGGTCCGGGGGCAGCCCTGGGGACAGGCGCCCTCATCGGGTGACACCGGGACCCCCCCAGCGCCCCTTTCCGCTCCCCCAGCACCCCCTTTCCGCTCCCCCAGCACCCCCTTTCCGCTCCCCCAGCACCCCCTTTCCGCTCCCCCAGCACCCCCTTTCCGCTCCCCCAGCCCCCTTACGCTCCATGTCGTGCTCCGGGAGGTCCTCGGGCCCGGCCAGGGGCAGCAGCAGGAAGGGCAGGATGTCCACGGCCTCGCTCAGCAGCCACTCGTGGTGCTCTGGGGACGGCAGGGTCAGGGCAGCCACCACGGCCGCGCTCCTGCCCGGGCTCCCCCTCAGCACCAGGCCCTGGCTGGGCGCTCCAAGGGGGGGACATCGCTCCGGGGGTGGGGGGGGATGAGGCGGCTCCTCCACGGCCATGGCCCCACAAAGGCCGCCGGGGTGGGGGCAGCAGGAACCGGCACGGCCCCAGGGTGAGGGCAGGGGGGCTCGGGTGAGCGGCAGGGTGAGGGCAGGGGGGCTCGGGTGAGCGCCAGGGTGAGGGCAGGGGGCTCGGGTGAGCGGCAGGGTGAGGGCAGGGACCCCAGCAGGGCTCCAGGATAAGGGCAGGACACCCTGGGGGAGGGCAGGGGTCCCAGGTGAGGATGAGAGAGCCCGGGAGCACCCCGAGGTGAGGGCAGGGGGGCCCGGCAGCACCCGGAGGGGAGGGCAGGGGGGCCGGCAGCCGCCCCGTGCTCCCCGGTTCCGGCTCTCACCGTGCTCGAAGCAGCAGTTGCGGAGCGCGCCCACGATGCCGCGGCGGTGCTCGGCGGAGTGCGGGTACTGCGTGAAGGGCAGGAGCCGCTGCACCGCGCACCTGCGGGCCGGGCCGGTCAGAGCGGGCCGCGGACACCACCCCGGGTCCCCCCCCCCCCCAGCCGTGCCCGCCCGCGGCCCTACCGGGAGCGGTCCAGGAGCCGGCGGCGCCCCTCGGGGACCTGGCTGAGGTTGCAGAGCAGCGGCCCCAGCTCCGGCGGCGGCCGCGGCTGCGCCAGCGCCTCCAGCAGCGCGTCCCAGCGGGAGCCGAGCGCCCGCAGCACGGCCCGCGCCCCGCCGCGCTCCCGGCTCAGGTTGGCCAGGAGCCCGCACACCGGCCCGGCCGGCACCAGCGGCACCAGCGCGGGCAGCGCCGGCAGCAGCGCCCCGCGGGCCGCCGCCTCGGCGGACACGTTGAGCAGGCAGCGCCGCGCCGAGCGGGCGGGCTCCGCGCCGGGCCCCGCCGCCAGCGCCAGCAGCGCCTCCAGCAGCCGGGGCTGCCCCGCCAGCAGCCGCCGCCCCGCCGCGGAGCCCGACAGCGACAGCGCCGCCTCGGCCGCCCCCGCCCGGGCCGCAGCACCCGCGGCCGGGCCCAGCAGCGCCGCCAGCGCCGTGGCCGCCTCGGCCTCCTCCGCGGCCGCCATCTTGGAACGGGGACCGGAAAGGGGGGGGGAGCGTCTCCTGGCAACGGGAGCGGCAGCCAATGAGCGCTAAGTGGGAGGGCCCGCGGGGGAGGACGGGCCAATGGGGTACGGGAGAGTGGGCAAAGGGGAGGGGCAAGCGGAGAACGGGACTGTGGGAAGGGAGGCGCGCGAGGCCACGCCCCCAGGCCACGCCCATCGCTCGGCGGCGCCGCCGGGTCCTAGCGCGGGTGGGCTGGCGGCGGGGAGCGGCAGGTCCGCACCCAGCTCTTCCTCGGCGGGATGAAGGCCGGAGCAGCCCCAGCTCCTGCACAGCACCGGCGAGCACCCGGAACCTGATGGGCCGTGTGTCCTGCCATGGGGGCTTTGGTCCCACAGTGATGCCAAACTCCGGTGATCCCCGGTTTGATCCCGGCTGCGCCCAGGGCAAGTCCCAGCTCGATCCCAACCGGAACCTTGGCAATTCCCAACTTGATCCTGGCTGGAGCCGCGATGACACCCGGAACACCCCCACACGTCCCTGCGCCTCCAACAGCCACCACCAGCGGCCCTGGAGCAGGGTCTATTCCCTTCACTGGGGCAGAGGCGCGGGCTCGGCTCCCACTGCCATGATCCCAGCACTCTGGATCCAGCCAGAGCCGCGGGGATTCCAAGGGATCCATTCCAAGGGATCCATTCCAAGGGATAAGGAGACTTCTCCTGGGAGCAGGGAAGCAGCAGCAGCCGGAGGTGCCTAGCCTCTGCTGAGGAGGGGCTGGATCGAGTTCCTGCATCCCGATGGTCCCTGCAAATTCCAGGTGCTGCGATTGAATCCCGGGAATCTCAGGGGCCCGGCAGATCCCAGGCTGCTGGTGGCTGCTTGGGAATGGGTTTATGCCGCGCTGAGGTTGTGTGCTAGGACACAGAGCCCAAAGGGATGGGCAGGCTTGGGAAGCAACGCCCGGGGCAGTGCTCCCTCCACATGCTGCGGGTGAGGAGAAACCTCTCCATGGGGAAACAGCCCTGGATGCAGCACACATGGAAACCTCGGGATTAAACCTGCCAGATCTGGCACTGACATCGCTGCCAGGATGGGCACGAGTGCCCAAGGCTGTCCCGGCCTCAGCTGCTGCTCAGCCTCCTCCTCAGCACTGTGATGAAGTACAGGACCATTTTAAGCAGACAGCTGTGAACCGCTTCCAAAGAATCCCAAACGTACATGGAGAGGAAACCTCCGAGGAGCGGTCTGGGAACGATTCCACCATTCCCCAGTGATGGAATCATGGCACCGTTGAGGAAAGTCACGCGCAGGACGGGGTTGGATGCGTGACCTTCACCCACGTCGACAAGCAGAGAGTTACTTAACGGTGACTACAAGGAGGACTCCAACAGGAGGATGCTCAGGCTCTCTGTGGGTGCCAGGGCAGTGGGATCAAGCACCCTGCGTCTGTGCTTGGCACCGAGCTGCTGGAGCAGGGAAGGGCTGGGAGCCAGAAGCTCTTCCACCCAGAGAAGCTGTGGCTGCCAGCTTGGACCCAGGGGCTCGGAGCACCCTGCTCCAGGGGAAGGGGTCCCTGCCCTGCCCGTGGTTGGAGCTGGAGCAGCTTTAAGCTCCCTTCACCCCAAACCAGGCTGGGATTCCACAATGAAATCCCATTCCAGAGACGATAGAGCCATAAACGGGAAGGTGAAGCCGTAACTGGAGGGGCCATGGGGCGGGAATGACCCCGTGAAGGCCCCGGATGAGGTGGTTCCAAATCCCAATGGATGGGCTCTGCCTGAGCCCCACCTCGTGCCCCCCCCACGCCACTGCCCAAGGCCGGGGGGGGTCACAAGGAAACCTTTATTGGTGCCGGTGCGTTGCGGCGCCGCGCGGTCCCCTCCCCGGCGGGGCGCAGGGAGGCAGCCACGGCGGCGCGAGCAGGGATGCAGGGATGGGATGGAGCTGAATCCTGCCGGGAGCACCCATGGGTGCTGGGGGGGGGGGGGGTGCTGAAGGCAATCCCCAGTGAGGGCAGCAGCGGCTCCAGCCCCAGGAGCAGAGGGCACAAGCTCCAGGTTCAGACCAAGCTCTGGGTCAGTGGGGATGAGGCTGCGGAGCCCCCCGATGGAGCTCCCAGTACCCAGGGATGGAGTGGGGGCTCTGGGGTCTGTCTCTGTCTGCCTGGGGTCTCCCTCTTCCCCCTGCACCCAAAGCCCCGGCCGGAGGCTGGATCCGTGCCTGCAGCATCCCCTGGAGCCTCTCACCCTGCATCAAGCCCAGGGACGGGGGGAACAAAACCCCAGCGTCCTTGGGGCTCCCCAGTGCCCCCGAAGAGCCTCTTCTGAAAGAGAGACCCTGCCCGAACCCTCAGCCATGGGGCAGGGGCTGTGGAGGCTGCCCCAGGGGGGTTGGGGGGGTGGTGAGGGCCCGTGGGGCTGGTGCTGCCCCAAAGCAGCTCCCCTTGGGGGGCAGAGGGTGCAGGGAGAATGCTGAGGCAGCTGCTGCCCCTCTTTGTGCGTGCTCAGCTTCAACCCAGCTCAGCTCAGCTTCAACCCAGCTCAACCCAACCCAACTCAGCTCAAGCTCAGCTGGGCTCAGGTCAACTCAACTCAACCCAACTCAGCTCAACCCAACTCAGCTCAACCCAACTCAGCTCAACCCAACTCGGCTCAGTTCAACTCAAGGGGCCCAACTCAGCTCAGCTAAACCCAACTCAGCTCAATTAAACCCAACTCAGCTCAGTTAAACCCAACTCAGCTCAATTAAACCCAGCTCAGCTCAATTAAACCCAACTCAGCTCAGTTAAACCCAGCTCAGCTCAGTTAAACCCAACTCAGCTCAATTAAACCCAACTCAGCTCCATTAAACCCAACTCAGCTCCATTAAACCCAACTCAGCTCAATTAAACCCAACTCAGCTCCATTAAACCCAACTCAGCTCCATGAACCTGAGCTCAATTAAACCCAGCTCAGCTCAACCCAACCCAACTCAGCTCAATTAAACCCAACTCAGCTCCATGAACCTGAGCTCAATTAAACCCAGCTCAGCTCAACCCAACCCAACTCAGCTCCATTAAACCCAACTCAGCTCCATTAAACCCAACTCAGCTCCATTAAACCCAACTCAGCTCCATTAAACCCAACTCAGCTCAATTAAACCCAACTCAGCTCCATTAAACCCAACTCAGCTCCATTAAACCCAACTCAGCTCAGTTAAACCCAACTCAGCTCCATTAAACCCAACTCAGCTCCATTAAACCCAGCTCAGCTCCATTAAACCCAACTCAGCTCCGTTAAACCCAACTCAGCTCAGTTAAACCCAACTCAGCTCCATTAAACCCAACTCAGCTCCATTAAACCCAACTCAGCTCCATGAACCTGAGCTCAATTAAACCCAGCTCAGCTCAACCCAACCCAACCCAACTCAGCTCCGTTAAACCCAACTCAGCTCCATGAACCTGAGCTCAATTAAACCCAGCTCAGCTCAACCCAACCCAACTCAGCTCCATTAAACCCAACTCAGCTCAACCCAACCCAACTCAGCTCCATGAACCTGAGCTCAATTAAACCCAGCTCAGCTCCATTAAACCCAATTCAGCTCAGTTAAACCCAGCTCAGCTCCATTAAACCCAACTCAGCTCCATGAACCTGAGCTCAAGTAAACCCAGCTCAGCTCCATTAAACCCAACTCAGCTCCATGAACCTGAGCTCAAGTGAACCCGGCTCAGCTCCCCCTGCCCTGTCCCAGCCAAAACACAGATTGGGGGGGGGGATTTGCCCCCCAGCCTCTGCTCTCATCCACAGCGGGCTGATGGGGACGGAGGGATGGGGCAGCCGCCGCCGAAGCGAAGCAGGGTGGGAGCAGCAGCACCCAGCACCCTGCTCACCCCCACCCAAACCTGGCACCGGCCCCGTCACCCAAAGTCAGGTTGGGTTTAACCCCCCCCCCCAGGCCCCACGGGAGGTGGGGCAGGGGGTGCTGCTGCGGCACCAGGGACTCACCGGCAGCCCCGGGACGCTTCTCCAAGCACAGTTTGTGGAGTTCATCGGCGGGGGGGGGGGTCCCACCGCGGCCACCGGAGCCGCTGCCATGGACGGACGGCGTCAAACCAGTGCGGGCCAAGTGCTGTGGGCCCCATCCTGCCCGGCGCCAGCCCCGCGGGCACTCCGCGGCTCAGTGCAGGCGAGGAGAGGAGCGTAAAGTGCAGCAAAGCTTCGGGGGGCGCCCCACGGCGGGGGGTGTCCGGGGCTCCAGTGTACGTGGGGCTGGGCAGGGCATGGGGCAGCGTGGGGCTGGCTCCTCCGGGGGGCAGGCAGAGGACGGGGTCCAGCGCGGCTGCGGCGCCTCGGAGCTGCTCCGGGCCTCACATGCACAGCACCTGCAACCTGGAACCGAGCACCCGGTGACGGGGATGCGGGGTCTTGGGGGGCCGCCCCAACACAAGCCCTGTACAGGCAGGTCTGACCCACGGAGCTCAGCCACGGGGTCTGACCCACGGAGCTCACCCACGGGGTCTGACCCACAGAGCTCAGCCACGGGGTCTGACCCACGGAGCTCACCCACAGGGTCTGACCCACGGAGCTCACCCACAGGGTCTGACCCACGGAGCTCACCCACAGGGTCTGACCCACGGAGCTCACACACGGGGTCTGACCCACGGAGCTCACCCACGGGGTCTGACCCACAGAGCTCAGCCATGGGGTCTGACCCACGGAGTTCACCCGCGGGGTCTGACCCACGGAGCTCACCCGCGGGGTCTGACCCACGGAGCTCACCCGCGGGGTCTGACCCACGGAGCTCACCCGCGGGGTCTGACCCACGGAGCTCACCCATGGGGTCTGACCCACAGAGCTCACCCATGGGGTCTGACCCACAGAGCTCACCCATGGGGTCTGACCCACGGAGCTCACCCATGGAGCTCACCCACAGGGTCTGACCCACGGAGCTCACCCACGGGGTCTGACCCACGGAGCTCACACACGGGGTCTGACCCACAGAGCTCACCCACAGGGTCTGACCCACGGAGCTCACCCACGGGGTCTGACCCACAGAGCTCACCCACAGGGTCTGACCCACGGAGCTCACCCATGGAGCTCACCCACGGGGTCTGACCCACGGAGCTCAGCCACGGGGTCTGACCCACGGAGCTCACCCACAGAGCTCACCCACAGGGTCTGACCCACGGAGCTCACCCACAGGGTCTGACCCACGGAGCTCACCCACGGGGTCTGACCCACGGAGCTCAGCCACGGGGTCTGACCCACGGAGCTCACCCACAGGTTCTGACCCACGGAGCTCACCCACAGGGTCTGACCCACGGAGCTCACCCATGGGGTCTGACCCACGGAGCTCAGCCATGGGGTCTGACCCACGGAGCTCAGCCACGGGGTCTGACCCACGGAGCTCACCCACAGGGTCTGACCCACGGAGCTCACCCACGGGGTCTGACCCACGGAGCTCAGCCAAGGGGTCTGACCCACGGAGCTCACCCACAGAGCTCACCCACAGGGTCTGACCCACGGAGCTCACCCACGGGGTCTGACCCACGGAGCTCACCCACAGGGTCTGACCCACGGAGCTCACCCACGGGGTCTGACCCACGGAGCTCAGCCACGGGGTCTGACCCACGGAGCTCACCCACGGGGTCTGACCCACGGAGCTCACCCACGGAGCTCAGCCACGGGGTCTGACCCATGGAGCTCAGCCAAGGCGTCTGACCCACAGAGCTCAGCCACGGGGTCTGACCCACGGAGCTCACCCACGGAGCTCAGCCACGGGGTCTGACCCACAGAGCTCACCCATGGAGCTCACCCACAGGGTCTGACCCACAGAGCTCACCCACGGGGTCTGACCCACGGAGCTCACCCATGGAGCTCACCCATGGAGCTCACCCACGGAGCTCACCCACGGGGTCTGACCCACGGAGCTCACCCACAGGGTCTGACCCACGGAGCTCAGCCATGGAGCTCACCCACAGGGTCTGACCCACGGAGCTCACCCACCTCTCCTCCTCGATGCTGCTGCTCTCGGCGTCGCCCGTGTCCCTGCTCTCCTCCGCATCCCCTTCACCAAGATCCATGTCCAGCTCGTTGCCAGCTTCCGAGCGCGTGTACGTGTACCCACTGGAGGGGGAAAGGAGAGCTGAGAGCAGCTCCAGGGCATGAAGGGGCTGCAGGGAGCCTGGAGAGGGGTTGGGACAAGGGATGAGGAGGAAAAGGGAAGAGCTGATGGGAGCTTGGGGAGTTCTTCCCCATGGCAGGGGTTGAAGGGAGAGGTTTGGGATGCTCCATCCCTGGCAGTGCTCAAGGGCAGCTTGGACACAGGGGCTCGGTGCACCCTGCTCCAGGGGAAGGGGATGGGGTTGGAGCTGGAGGAGCTTGAAGCTCCCTCCCACCCCAAGCCATGCCGTGAGTGGATGAATAAAGAGCAGGATGAGGTCCAGCAGCTCCTGAGGACTCGATGGTCCCAAAGGTCTTGTCCAACCCAGCTCATTCTAGGACGTTTCCGCTGCACCCAGCCTGGGACCAGCAGGGCCAGGACCCGCAAAGAGGGGATTCATTCCTGGGCTGACTTCAGAGCCGCGGCCTGGCCTGACCTGATGGAGCGGCACGTGAAGAACACGATCCTCTTCAGCCTCTTGTTGTAGAAGAAGTAGTTGAAGGACCAGAGGCTGCCGTCCTCGCCAAAGGGGTCCGAGTCCAGGTCGGGGTTGTAGCTGCCACAGGAAACACCACGTTGGCTCCTGCTCCTGGCGCCAGCCCCGAGCAGGGAAGGGAGGAGATGGGGGGAGCCTGGAGCCACCTCCATGGGCTGCTCAGCTGGCCGGTGGGTTAGGGGGGAGGACAGGAGCCCACCGCGGTGTGTGGGGGGGCCGGCGGGGGCCCCGTTACCTGTAGATGTCACACTCGGCCAGGCAGATCTCCTCGTCCACAGCGTCCCAGAGGTGAGGCTTCAGCGCGTTGAAGTCCTCCCGCACGGCCGAGAAGAGGCTGCAGTTCACGGCGTTCACCACCTGCAGGGGCCAGGAGGGCTCCTCAGAGGAGCTGCTGCTTCCTCCTCCCCAGCACCCCGCTCCGTGGGGCTCAGCCTCCCCATGCCGGGGCAGGGCAGGGGCTGGGGGGCAGCGGGCAGGCAAGAAGCCCCCAGCCACGGGTGCTGTGAGCGCAGGGGTGAAGGCACCGGCAGCCCCAGGGAGGATTTGAGGCACCACCGAGCCCTCACCCTTCTGCCCCCCAGCAGCCTCCCTGGGGAAGAGCAGCCCCAGCCCCTGCCCCTGTCCCTGCTTCTCCCTGAAGGAGAGCGAAGAGCAAGGGGGCTGCTGCCAATGGAGAACAGCAGGGAATGGCTGCGGGAGCATCCCCCGGGAGGGAGGAGAGCCTGGGACAAGGGCCTGGAGGGGAACGGCTTGAACCTGCCCCAGGGGAGACTGAGGGGAAAGATGAGGCTGCTGGAGCAGGGACCTGGAAATGGTGCCAGGGATGGAACGGGTCTGCTCTGGCTGAGGGCTGGGCTGGGGCAGCCTGGAGAGGAGAGGGGTCCTCAAGGGGAGACCTCAGAGCAGCTCCAGGGCCTGAAGGGGCTGCAGGGAGCCTTGGGACAAGGGAGGCAGGGATGGGAGGAGGAGGAAGAGGGAAGAGTTGATGGGAGCTTGGGGAGTTCTTCCCCATGGAAGGGGCTGAAGGGAGAGGTTTGGGATGCTCCATCCCTGGCAGTGCTCAAGGGCAGGGTGGACACAGGGGCTCGGAGCACCCTGCTCCAGGGGAAGGGATCCTTGTCCTGGCAGGTGTTGGACTGGAGGAGCTTTGAGGTCCCTTCATCCCAACCCGTTCCATGGGAACGGCCTCATCCCAGGCCTGATGCTGCTGGAGGAGGGAGCGCAGCAGGCCCGGGATCACAGCAGCGCTGTGGGGCACGGCCCCAGCAGATCCATGCGGCTCCCCCTCAGGGTGCTGGGAGTGCGAGCGCCAAGGTGCCGGGGAGCGGGGTGCTGCGGTGTGTGCGGTGTCCATGGGTGCTGGGGTGTGGGTGCTGGGGAGGTGCTGTGTCTCTGGGTGCTGGGGTAGGTGCTGTGTCTATGGGTGCTGGGTAGGTGCTGTGTCTCTGGGTGCTGGGGAGGTGCTGTGTCTCTGGGTGCTGGGGTAGGTGCTGTGTCTCTGGGTGCTGGGTAGGTGCTGTGTCTCTGGGTGCTGGGGAGGTGCTGTGTCTCTGGGTGCTGGGGTAGGTGCTGTGTCTCTGGGTGCTGGGTAGGTGCTGTGTCTCTGGGTGCTGGGGAGGTGCTGTGTCTATGGGTGCTGGGGAGGTGCTGTGTCTATGGGTGCTGGGGAGGTGCTGTGTCTCTGGGTGCTGGGGTAGGTGCTGTGTCTCTGGGTGCTGGGTAGGTGCTGTGTCTCTGGGTGCTGGGGAGGTGCTGTGTCTCTGGGTGCTGTGTCTCTGGGTGCTGTGTCTCTGGGTGCTGGGGTAGGTGCTGTGTCTATGGGTGCTGTGGCTCTGGGTGCTGGGGTAGGTGCTGTGTCTATGGGTGCTGTGTCTCTGGGTGCTGGGTAGGTGCTGTGTCTATGGGTGCTGTGTCTATGGGTGCTGGGGTAGGTGCTGTGTCTATGGGTGCTGGGGTGTGTGCGGTGTCCATGGGTGCTGGGGTGTGGGTGCTGGGTAGATGTTGTGTCTATGGGTGCTGTGTCTATGGGTGCTGGGGTAGGTGCTGTGTCTATGGGTGCTGTGTCTATGGGTGCTGGGTAGGTGCTGTGTCTCTGGGTGCTGGGGTAGGTGCTGTGTCTATGGGTGCTGGGTAGGTGCTGTGTCTCTGGGTGCTGTGTCTACGGGTGCTGGGGTAGGTGCTGTGTCTCTGGGTGCTGTGTCTACGGGTGCTGGGGTAGGTGCTGTGTCTCTGGGTGCTGGGGTAGGTGCTGTGTCTATGGGTGCTGGGGTAGGTGCTGTGTCTATGTCTGCTGTGTCTCTGGGTGCCCGGGGGTGCTGTGTCTCTGGGTCCTGGGGTGGGTACTGTGTCTATGAGCGCTATGTCTATGGGTGCTGGGGGGGCTGTGCCTCTGGGTGCTAGGGGTTTTGTGTCTCTGGGTGCTGTATCTTTGGGTGCTGTGTCTCTGGGGGTTGTGTCTATAGGTGCTGGGGGCTGCTGTGTCTATGGGTGCTGTGTCTCTGGGTGCTGGGGGTGCTGTGTCTATGGGTGCTGTATCTCTGGGTGCAGGGGGGTGTTCTGTCTCTGGGTGCTGGGGGTGCTATGTCTATGGGTGCTGTGTCTCTGGGTCCTATGGCTATGGGTGCTGGGGGGTGCTGTGTCTCTGGGTGCTGGGGGTGCTGTGTCTCTGGGTGCTGTGTCCACGGGTGCTGTGTCCATGGGTGCTGGGGGTGCTGTGCCCACGGGTGCCGTGCCCACGGGTGCTGTGTCCATGGGTGCTGTGCCCATGGGTGCTGTGCCCACGGGTGCCGTGCCCACGGGTGCTGTGCCCACGGGTGTTGTGTCCATGGGCGCTGTGCCCATGGGTGCTGGGGGTGCTGTGCCCATGGGTGCCGTGCCCACGGGTGCTGTGCCCACGGGTGCAGTGCCCACGGGTGCCGTGCCCACGGGTGCTGTGTTCATGGGTGCAGTGCCCACGGGTTCTGTGCCCACGGGTTCTGTGCTCACCCAGTTGAGGCTGGGCTCCCGGCTGAACTCGTGGCTCTTGGCGGCGCTGAAGTCGTAGTCGGGCCGGAAGGACTCGTTGAGCGTCGCGATCAGGTAGAACAGGGTCTTGCGGCTGCACTTGTCACTGAGGGGCCCCTCCTCGTCCCCGCTCTGGCTTTTGCTGAGCCTGGGGGCACAACGGGGTCTGAGCTGGCCCCGTGGGAGCAGCCCCTGCCCACAGAGGCACCGGCACCGCGGCTGGAGCAGCACCAGGGCGGCAGCGGCGCCAGGGCAGGGGTTGAGCCCCTGCACCGGGCACTGGGGAGGCTGCACCTTGGATCCTGTGCTGGGCCCCTCACTGCAAGAGAGACCTTGAGGTGCTGGAGTGGGGCCGGAGAAGGGAATGGAGCTGGAGCAGGGCCTGGAGCACAGGGGTGATGGGGAAGGGCTGAGGGACCTGGGGGGTTCAGATGGGGAAGGGAAGGCTCAGGGGGGACCTGATGGCTCCCTCCAAGTGCCTGCCAGGAGGATGGAGCCAGGAGGGGCTGGGCTCTGCTCCCAAGGAACAAGGGATGGGACAAGAGGAACCGGCCTCAAGCTGCCCCAGGGCAGGTTTAGATGGAGCTGAGGAACAATTCCTGCCCCAGAGGGTGCTCAGGCTTTGGAAGAGGCTGCCCGGGGCAGGGCTGCAGGCACCGGCCCTGGAGGTACCTGAAGGATGTGCAGATGGGGCTGGGGTGGCCTTGGCAGGGCTGGGGAAGAGCTGGATTTAGAATCACGGAATGGGCTGGGCTGAAGGGACCTTAAAGCTCCTCCAGCTCCAACCCCTGCCACGGGCAAGGACCCCTTCCCCTGGAGCAGGGTGCTCCAAGCCCCTGTGTCCAACCTGGCCTTGAGCACTGCCAGGGATGGGGCAGCCACAGCCTCTCTGGGCACCCTGTGCCATTGTCTCACCAGATGTTCTCGATGCTCTTAAACCTCTTTTCCCACCTCAACCACTCCATGATGTCCAGAACAAGCAGAGCTGACAGCCCAGGAGCGACACCAGGGTCGCTCCCTCGGTGAATCCCACCCTCCCACCCCAGACTCGCCGCTGGCCGTGTCCTGCATCCCCGTGGTACCTGCTGGGGCTGATGCCCGTGGTCTGGGGAGGTGACAGGGCCTCCAGGACGTGCGGCTGGCCCTCCTGGCAGAACTGCTTGAACATGTGCTTGTCATCGCCAGCCATCTTGCACGAGTAGCTCTCGATCCTGCAGAGGCACCGAGCAGCATGAGCCCCCCAGCACGGCACCAGAAGGTCCCAGCCAAGCAGCACCACGGCCACCAGGGCTTGGATGAGGCCACCAGCACGCACAGAGCATCTCCAGGCCCCAGGAGCCACCTCCCACGTGCTGCTGGGTCTGAGCCCACAGCCACAAGCCCCACGTGAGGGTGCGGAGCTGCCGACGGGCGCCCTGAGGAGGTTGGGATGAGCTGAGTGGCAATTCCAGGGCCACAGATGAGAGGCACCCCTGTGCGTCCCTCACAGGCTCCCCAGTGCTGCTGCATAGGGCCGGATGGGACTGCAGCCACGCAGGATCCGGGCAGCTGGGATCCCAGCCCTGGTCCCACTGGGTACCAGGCAGGGGCACGCACCGGCCGATGATGTGCGCGTCGCCCGTCTCCACGGTCAGTTGGGAGTTTATTGCTTCAAAACTGGAGTTCTCCAACAGCTTCATTGTCCTGACGTTCCCAGCGGCCCCCGGTAACGCTGCTGCGAGTCCGGATCCTGCAGGGGAAGAGCCCTCAGAGCCCAGGAAGGGGGATCCCGGGAGCTGCCCCCTCGCTGCCCCGTGCCACCGACCCCGAGGGGCGGCCCCCGGGGAGCCCCACTGCCATGGGACAGCGGAGCCAAGGGCAGGACCAGCACCACTGCACGCTGCTCCACGGGACACCCTTGGCCTTAACCGGGAAGCGTGGACACGAGGGATGGGCTGGAAGCTCGCACGCAGGGAGCTGCGCTCAAGAGCTCAACGTGCAAGTGGAGAGCAGTGGCAAGTGCTGGGCTGGGAATGGCCCTGTTCAACGTCTCTGGGGGCTCCAGGGCAGTGGGACTGAGCCCCCTCGCTGAGGCAGTGCTGGCCCCGAGCTGCTGGTGCAGGGCTGGGATGGGAGGGACTGCACAGGCTGGAGAAGTGGGAACCCCCTGGGGCTCAGCCAGGCCAAGGGCAAGGTCCTGGCCCTGGTTTGAGGCAACCCCAGCCCAGACCCAGGCTGGAGGAGAGGGGCTGGAGCCTGAGGAGCAGGACCTGGGGTGCTGGGGGAGGAGAAGCTCCCCAGGACCCCATCCCTGGCCGTGCTCAGGGGACACTGCTCCGGTGGAAGGGGTCCCTGCCCGTGCAGGGGATGGAGCTTTAAGGTCCCTTCCAGCCCAAGCCATTCCATGGCTCTACGGCTGCTTCCCCAGCCCCTTCCCGCAGGACAGGTAACTGCTTCCACTCCTCTTCTTGCCTCTCCCATTCCCACCTGGGGACAGGCACAGAGCGACCGCTGGATGGGACGGGCCCAGCCCGCGGCCCCTGCTCCCCCCCCAGCTGGGGCCCCTCTGAGTGCAACAGGAGAAGCTGTAAACAGGCTGGAAAGAGGGAAGTGGTGCCAAAGATCTCCCTGCAACCCCCACCCGGCCGCAGGTATCGGCTCTCGGGGATCGGGAGCGTTCCAAGCGGGAAAGAACAGCCCCGGGTGCAGGAACACCAAGTTCCTGCCATGCCCCAGCGCTTCCCCGTGGGCCTCCAGCTGCTGTCAGCTCCTTAAAGCACCCAGGTTTGGTTCATTCGCTCCCAGGGAGGGAGAACGGGCTCTGAGCACAGCAGCTCCGGGCCCCTCACTGCAACAGAGACCTTGAGGTGCTGGAGCGGGGCCGGAGAAGGGAATGGAGCTGGAGCAGGGCCTGGAGCACAGGGGTGATGGGGAAGGGCTGAGGGACCTGGGGGGTTCAGTGTGGAGAAGAGAAGGCTCAGGGGGGACCTGATGGCTCCCTCCAAGTGCCTGCCAGGAGGATGGAGCCAGGAGGGGCTGGGCTCTGCTCCCAAGGAACAAGGGATGGGACCAGAGGAACCGGCCTCAAGCTGCCCCAGGGCAGGTTTAGATGGAGCTGAGGAACAATTCCTGCCCCAGAGGGTGCTCAGGCATTGGAAGAGGCTGCCCGGGGCAGGGCTGCAGGCACCGGCCCCGCGAGTGCTCACACCCCCTCAGTGCCATGGGGCAGTGGTGGCCTTGGCAGGGCTGGGATCCGTTGGACTGGGTGAGCTTAAAGGGCTTTCCCTGGTTGATTCCAGGAGCCCGGGCAGCACAGCAGCGGGAAGCACTCAGCCCCCTTCTGCCCCTGGAAGGACACAGATGGCGTCACCCACAGCAGAATTCTATGGAGCATGGATTTACTCCCCCGGCCCAAAGGGAGCCACTTCCTGGAGTCAATGGGTGCTACGTGAGGAGCTGAACCACCCTTTGGCACAACACCCATCGGTGCCAGGACACGGCTCCCTCCTGCCCCGCGCAGCACCAGCAGCCGCCTGCCCCATCGCGCCCATGGGGACAAGCACAGAGATTTGTCCAGCACCAATGGGCAGTACAAGGCCCTGAATCCGTACCTTGGTCTGCTTAAGATCAGCTTAATCTAAAGGGCTTTGGGGGCAGCGGGGTTCACGTGTGTTTTAATGCCATCAGAGACCATGTGGTGCCACCCACAGAGGGGCACCCTGCATAGAACCAGGGAGGAGCAGGGCCCGGGGGAGGTTAACACTGACCTCAAGTGCTCAACCACGGTGAAGGAGAAGGAAATTGAACGGTTTAGGGCAAGGGAAGTCAACCTGGTGTTAGGGAATGTGCGCTCTTTGGGATGAAGAAGGAGAGGAGAGGGGCTGGGGTCCAGCCCCCATCTCTCCCCAGGGAGGGATCAGCCCTGAACACCCCCAGTGTTACCCGAGATGGAAGTGGGGTGATGAGAGCAGGGAAAGAGGAGAGAGAGGAGGAGGAGGACGGGTGGGATTGGCCCCCTCTGCTGTGCCCTGGGGAGAGCCCCCTGCAGTCAATGAGCAGCAGCACAAGAGGGATGTGGAGCTGCTGGAGCAGCTCTGCCCTGGAGCCAGGCTGGGAGAGCTGGGCTGGGGCAGCCTGGGGAAGAGAAGGCTCCTGAAGGGGAGAGCTGAGAGCAGCTCCAGTGCCTGAAGGGGCTGCAGGGAGCCTGGAGAGGGGTTGGGACGAGGGAGGCAGGGATGGGAGGAGGAGGAAGAGGGAAGAGTTGATGGGAGCTTGGGGAGTTCTTCCCCATGGCAGGGGTTGAAGAGAGAGGTTTGGGATGCTCCATCCCTGGCAGTGCTCAAGGGCAGCTTGGACACAGGGGCTCGGAGCACCCTGCTCCAGGGGAAGCGGCCCTGCCCTGGCAGGGGATGGAGCAGCTTTAAGCTCCCTCCCAGCACGAACGAGGCTGGGATCGGTGATCCAGGGCCGCAGAGCCAGGCCCCGTTCACCCCGGCCCCGTTCCAGGCCGCCGCGGTGCCCCCGCCTCAGACCCGGCCATGACAGCGCCAGGCCCAGCCTTCCCACCATGCCCCGCGCGGACTACAACTCCCAGCATGCCCCGCGCACCAGAGCCGCCCTCCCTTGCGCGCCGGGCCCGCCGCAGTGCACCATGGGAGTTGTAGTCCGCGGGGCGTGTGGGGGCGCTGCTCTCATAGCGGCTCCGGGGAGCGGACCTACCGGCGCTTCCCGCTCTCGGTCCCGGCGGGGCCTCCTCGCCGTGACAGCTCCTTCAAGCTCGGCACGTTTGTAACGTGAAGCGTCTCCGGGGAAAGCTCGAGGAGGGCGCGTGTGCCTCGGCCGCCGTCCGCCGTCCGGCGCCGGACCACCGGGCCTGCGCCCACCTCGACATGTCCCCCGAGTGCTCGGGACGCTGCGAGCGGCTGAGCGAGACCCGCGAGTCCCTCCGGTGCGAGCGGCGAGCGGCGACCTTCTCCTCCGGCACCGGACGACAACAACCACCGAGGCCCCACCCGCGGCCCGTCCGGTCCGAGCGGCGCCCGCGGACGGACGCGGCCCATTCGCCAGCGGCCCTGGCAATCCCCGAGCCCTTGCCCTCCTATTGGCTGCGGGACCCGTCAGTCAGCGCTGGGGCCCGCCCTCCGCGGGAAA